>NW_026740846.1:0-6634 GCF_022355385.1 Mustela nigripes
TACGGTGTCAACAGCCTCTTGTTGGCAGTATGATTTTATTGGCTCCATGGAATAACAGCAAGAATTTACTATTGCTTCTTTCTTTTATGACACACACAGAAAAAAAAATGGACACACTTACTCAAGACCAACCAGAATCATTTTAACCTATCAAAATTGATGGGAGGCCTTCACTGCCAAAGTCACTGCTGGCTTTTCACAATTCATTGCAGACAATCTGATACTTCCATTATGATAAAGGAGAGAAGAGTCATAATCAGGGAAGAAAGCTAGATTAATACTTGTAATTATCATTAAATTATTTAGCCTGCTCTAGGATTATTATTATTAGTGTAATTTGATAATTTTCTCTAATTGATTAAACACAACTGTGAGTAATTACCCTACCTAATATTTCTCTGTATTGGATGACTAGCTAGCAAACATTCATGAAAATATCCATTAGCCACACATATAAAATGCTGCATTATGGTGCTGTTGAATCAGAACATAACACTACCTGATCCTGTAGCTATTTGAGGATTTGCAAATCAACTAATTATATGTTTCTTGGATTCTTCCCATACAATTAGAAAATTTATAATAGAGTCCATGAACGTTATTAGTTTTACCATTTTAAACCAGCAATCACACTTTGATTTTTACAACAAAAGCAGAAATATAAACACACACATTTGGATCAGTTTTCTGTTAGTCTGTCCAGACTTCAAAATCCTATTCCTCAAGATAAAGCACACCAAAGTTCTGGATTAAACAAGAAATTAGATGGCACCTGAACACTTGGTTTAATATTCTCAAAAGGACTATGCAACTTATTTCTTACATTATGACATTGTTTTACAAATATCCACACTTTTATAATGTTAACATTTTAATCATTATTAAAAAATCAAACATAAAAATTTCTACTTTTTGCTTTTGCCCCCTCCATTTGGAACTTATTTATAGCCCGATAATTCAAAGGTCCCTATGTTTATGAAAATCTGGAGAGAAATAGCTCTAAGATCCCATTCAGAACTTGATATTAATCTAAGTCTTTTGGCTCCATTTATCCTGAGAGCAAAGAGTAGGACAAAGGATTTGAGTACTGTTAGTTTATCTGGGGGATTATCCAAGGTAGAAAAGAATGGGAAAGCGAGACAGTGAAGAAGCAACTTTAACAAAAAGTTACATTGCTGATATAATTGTTGTGGATAGAAAATGAAGGCTTGCTTTTACTGAAAGTTCCTGAGAAATTTCTTTAAGTTGTCCTCATGAAGACCTGAAAACTGACAATTTTATCTATGGTTCTTATTTCCACTTCACTGAGAGCTGTCCTCAGAGGACATTAACTCTCCTACACTTTTGGGTTGTGTTGGAGACATTCTAAAATGAGAGATAGAACATGAGATGCTATCAGTGTTAAGTAACTGTGATTTCCCATGGAACTATCCACCACAGGTGTGGCTATAATAAGGTGTTGGGCCTTGATATCAGAAGTATTTGAGGCAGTATCATTTTAGGTTAATCACTATATCTGAAATTTCCAAAAACTTCACCTGATGAAACTTTGATTATAAATCTATAAATATACGGACGCCTGGGTGGCTAAGTTGGTTGGACGACTGCCTTCGGCTCAAGTCATGATCCTGGAGTCCCGGGATCGAGTCCTGCATCAGGCTTCCAGCTCCATGGGGAGTATGCTTCTCTCTCTGACCTACTCCTCGTTCATGCTCTCTCTCACTGTCTCTCTCTCAATTAAATAAAAAAAAATCTATAAATATAACAATAAATCTACTGTATTCAAATTATTTTCATAGAAATTCACAGACAAAGCATCAATTGATTAATATTTAAATGTTACAAAATACTGAACTGAAAGAATTTGGTCATATAACAACGTGTAAGAAGTAGAACTTAGGTTTAGGTTAGAACTCAGGATGCATTTGAGACTCAGTTAAGAAATTGAATGGAGGGACACCTGGGTGGCTCAGTGGGTTAAGCTGTGGTCTTACACTCAGGTCATGATCCCAGGGTCCCGGGATCAAGCCCCAAATCGGGCTCTCTGCTCAGCAGGGAGCCTGCTTCCTCCTCTCTCTCTGCCTGCCTCTCTGCCTGCTTGCCATCTCTCTCTGTCAAATAAATTTAAAAAATCTTAAAAAAAAAGAAATTGAATGGATGTCTGCCTATCTTATAGGTTTGCTAAAAATCAGTGACTTTGTGTTCACTTGTGGCTATGCAGGAATTTTTAACTTTCTCTAAGAAGCTATTAGATTTGATTATATAATGGCAGTAAAGGATGGGGAAAAGCAAAGTACAAACCCCATAAAGACAAAGACACAGAGTATGAGAAACGAGTAATAGATAAGAAGAATCAATGCATTTGAGGAAAATGGGAATTGAAATACACAATGGTTGTTGATTTTTTCAGATGGAGAAAAGAAAACTAGCTTGCAAGAAGGAAATAACAGAAGACATGTTGTGATGTGATACAGAATCCTGGAAAAGGCAGTAACGTGGAATAAAGGAGTAGGGAGAGCATATCAGGTAATTTGGATAGGAAGGAGTTAGGAGATAATTGCTTGATAAATTTTATATGGCCCACTTAAATGCACAGATTTCTCTTCTTTAATTTATATGGAGAACAGGGCGTCCTTTCTCTTCCCTTTCAGAGCACCAGAGGTGTACTCTTTCAGACTGAAAACCTGAAAAGCTCAGGACTCAGTTGCTTAAGCACAGCTGAGAGAACATATTTCAATTAAGATTTACATTTTGCTTTATGTAGTAGACTGTCAAAAGTGGTTTAACCATATTTTTTCATTTAACAAGAAGACTACAGAGAATGTTTTCTGGTGTTGGTTCAGAGTCTTAAGAAAGTCCAGTGAACTATCTTAAAGGTTTTCATGGCTTTTTACTCACGGTTGCAAAAATTGCTGTTGGAGTTCTCACTATTAAGCCCACATTTCTGGCAGAAAGATAGAGGTAAAAGAGAATGATATCTTGTAAGACTGATACTTTGTCATATGGTTACAATGTAACTAGAAAAGAGACAATAAAATATTTGATGTTGTTTTAAGTTTCCTGTTGTCAGTCCCTCAGTGCTTTCTGATATTAAAGGAAAAAGTAGATGGATATTGACCTGGCAACTATCAACACCTGTCAGTCTCTCTTGGATAACCAATATCTCTATAATCTCTTCTTCCCAGTAAAAAAATACATATATTCATAACCCACACTGTGCCATCTCAAGTTATTGCACCAAGATAAAATTACAATGATTTTCAGTCATTCCAAATGGACAGAATACCGTTCCTTATGATATCATGTCTTATAAGATGGATATTGCTACCAATATACCCAGATGTGACTGTGGAAGAGACAGGAAAAAATAATAATATTTATACATTCCTTGGGTTGACCCTGTTTACACAGATGCATTACTATTAGAAAAGGTTGGTTTGGGACAATGGAATGAATTTACTTAATGGGTCTGTATGTAATTGGGTTGGAGGAAATTTTTAATTTCTACAAAAATTATTAGAATTCTACCTTATTCTCTTTTGTTAATTTTCACATGTTAACAAAGCCAACGTTTTTGTATAGCAGACAAGATCTTAAATCCTAACAAAACTCAATTTTTTCCTTTTTTTTTTTTTTTTTAGTTTGAGAGCCTCATGTTCTCTCATGCTGCTTTAAATACAACTCAAAAAAAGCGAGCTAAATGGGGCAGTAAGACCAGACTTTTTATTTTATTTATCTTATTTTTAATTAAACAATTAAAGATTGTATTTATTTATTTGAGAGAGAGAGAGCATGAGTGGGGCAGGGGGAGGTAGCTGCAGAGAGAGACTGAGAAGTATACTCCCTAATGAGCAGGAAGACCGATATGGGGCTCGATCCCAGGATCCTGACTGAGATCATGACCAGAGACAAAGGCAGGTACATGTGCAAAATCCCTTTTTTCTGGGAAACAATACTTTACAAGAGATGTTTGAAAAAGTACTGGGGAATCAACTTTAATCGGAGATACAAAAATTTAATTGACTTCTGTAAAGCTACAGGGATCCAAATGATGGGAATCCCAGCCCGTTTAGGTTGTGGACCACAGAGTATTCTTCTCTGTAATATTTTATTTTCTTCCATGTCTAGTAACTCCAGTCCAAGTTCACTGATCTCTTTTTAGATACTGCAAAACATGGCAAAGAATACCAAACAAGTGCCCAATATTCTACATTTATTATATCATTTCTAACATATAGAAGTGTGTTATCAAGGCTGGTTTTGTGAATGAACATAGTTATGCTAAAGCGTGTTTTGTTCTCCAAGAAATTAAATGCATGATTATCACACAATTATAAAATACTTCTGTCAAGAATTTTTATTCAAAAATTAAAAAGAGAATCAGATATTAAAACTAGTTCACATGGTACTTTGGGATATAAGCAGAGTTGTGCAGCAGAAGTGCTCTGGGCCCATAATTTGGGTTATAGAATTTATGTTTTCTAATGAAAAATCATTAACTTGCATTATTGTTAACAAGAATCTTGTGCATTACCATCAGTTTTCTACATTATAACCTCTTGCTCTACAGTTTGTAAATAACTTTGTCAATAGCAAGCTAATAAACGGTGTGACTCCAAAGGATTGAGATAATCTCCAGAGTATCTGCTACATAATGCCCAGGACTCCATTGAAAGGACACCTAAGAATTAATTTAGCCCTAAAATTTGGTCATTGTTTTCACTGTCCTTACCTATTTTCCAAACCTAGTCCTTTTGATTCACCTTTCAGTCTGCGGACAACCCTGTATCTGATTGACTTGTTAATTCTGGGAATGTTTTGCAGATTAATTTGTTTGCCAGAGGTGGTTCCTCTAATTGATGTCTAAGAACTCTAATTAGTTAAGAATACTTTTTTTTTAACATTTTCATTGCTATTTATTATTATTATTATTATTATTGCTAATATTTCTATTATAAATAATTCACAAGGGCATCTATCTGACAAAAGACAAAGAGCTGGCTACTAGTAGGAAAAATACATTTGACTCTGTCAGTGAAAATGGTAAAGGGATTTGAGAAAATAAGGCAAAGCACTGGAATCATGTGTTAAAACTTTAAATATTATAGACACATTTACTTAATTTCTAATACTGTTGTTGCTTATAATTAAATAAGATGTTTTCCATGAACCATGCATTACAGCAAATATATTGTTTATACAGATTAAATTTTCATCAAAAGGGATGCCTGGGTGGCTCAGTTGGTTCATCAGCTGCCTTTGGCTCAGGTCATGATCCCAGCGTCCTGGGACTGAGTCCCGCATCGGGCTCCTTGCTCGGCCGGGAGCCTGCTTCTCCCTCTGCCTCTGCCTGCCATTCTGTCTGCCTGTGCTTGCTCTCTCACCCACTCTCTCTGATAAATAAATAAAATCTTAAAATAAATAAATAAATAAATTCTCATCAAAAAATTGTAAGTGTATTTTATTGTAGGATCATGATCAGCATTTTGCAGATGAGAAAAATGAAATTTAGAAATGTCTCTTCAAATCCCTCTACAATATCTGGCCTAGATAGAAGGATATAATATCACAATTGAGGAAGATAATTGAGATTCCTTAAAATGATAAACTTTACTGTTTAGAGTTTTTTAAAAGTATGCCACAGATTCAGATTCTTTTAAAACTGAGGGTTGCTGGGGAGAGGGGTTTTGGGAGAAGGGGGTGGGATTATGTATATTGGGGAGGGTATGTGCTTTGGTGAGTGCTGTGAAGTGTGTAAACCTGTCGATTCACAGACCTGTACCCCTGGGGATAAAAATATATGTTTATAAAATATGTATCTATTTTGTGTAAAGAGAATGCACTGAGAAGTAAAAAGAAAGTGATATATCAGTGCTACCAACTAATGGCTATACTATCATCACCTTATTTATGAACAATGAAACAGCGTGCAATATTTAAATCAATTTAAATAAATTCCTATTTACTTTATATATTTATAAATTTCAATAAATTCCTATTTATATATAATTAAAGAAATTCCTCTAACAAACAGTATGTGTTGAAGGTTGCTAGCAGAAAAGTGTTGTACGTCATGGAAGTAATCAGAAAATATGATCTAAAATTCTGCTTTCAAGGGCACCTGGGTGGCTCAGTGGGTTAAAATTCTGCTTTCAAGAAGCTATAACAGTTAGTACTGAGCATTAGCTATTATATGCTATGGATGAATAACTAAAATCTACATTTGAAACTAATGGTACACTATATGTTAACTAATTGAATTTTTAAAAGTTAGTAAAAAAATGCCACTATTTTATAAAACAATATTCCCAACAGGCTCTTTTGCTTTAAAATACTCACTTTGTAATGAGAGTCATTACTTTTGTCTAGCCAATTCTTACATCACTGTTTATCCCTACCCTGCTTTATCCCTTCCCAGTATCAATAAAGGCTCACTTGGGTTACCTAGAAGCCATGAGAAAGCTTGTAATAGATCTGGCAGGCTTTCTCCAGCAATTTGACCACCATGTGCTCAGGGAAGTCTATTGATAAAGGCTTTATTGCAATAAATTGCAAATACATGGATGATTTTGAATTCTCTTTCTTGAGGTCTTGTTTCATGATAATAAATTTAGGGTGGCTTATTGGAATGGAT
>NW_026740847.1:0-6630 GCF_022355385.1 Mustela nigripes
AAAATGGCTCTGGAAGAGCTTAGGAGTCCTCTTAAGAAATCTTAGCAACACAGTGAAACAAAAAAATTGAGAATAATTGCAGAAGAAGGGAAAAATGTTTCATTTTGCCTGCATCATCTCACCCTTCAAGCTGGCACTGCTCAGTGCCAAGAGTCCCCAGCCAGAAAGAGTTCCACTTACCAGAAGAGGAAAAGCAGAGTGAGGGACCAGCTTCTCCAGGCTTTCAGGATACTGCAAAAAGGTCCCACTTCAGTTTTACCCCACCCAGAGACCAAAAAAAGTGAGATATGCATAGATGGCTAGGAACAACAAGAAACACAATAGCTACTAATAGCAGCCACATAGCAGGACCCACTGCAGTGAAGCCCAGCAGGTTTTGTCAGTGAAGAAATCAACCGCCAACTTAGCCTCCATGGAAGTAAGTTTCACTAAATTTCACTAAGATGAAAACCTGCAGTTTTCACCAGCTTTCATGTATTGGCATTTGCTGACACCCGTTGTCGGGGTCTCTTCCCTCTAATTCCCCTCTCTGGCTGCAAAAAGAGCCTGGAAACTGCACCAGCAGCTAGCCCAGTCCTCTGTTGTTGCACAAGCGTAAGATGCCAGTCTAGACCCCCGACACTTACCCCACCACCATGTGTGCACTTGGGGCTAGCCCAACTACCTGCGCACTTGCACACTGCAGGCCTGGCAAGCCTGACAATTGTCACTGGCCTCTGCTGAAGTGTGCAGGCCTTGGAGTAAGATTGTGGAGGCGTAGAAGAGCACACCAACAGCCAGGGATTCTGTAATTGCTTGTGGGCCTGGATTAGGCCCTGGATTCTGTCACTAGCACCACTAACTGTGTACCCACACATCCCAGGTTTGAATCCTGTCAATGGTCTACTCTACTATACACACATGGCAATACCCAACAGCTACAGTAGTGCATGCCAGTGAGCCTGTAGCTGGGCCTGCCCTTTGCTGCCTTCCATGACCCCACCACTGCATGATGTGGCCAACTGACATGACATGACACAGGCACTTGCAGCTAGACTCTGAAGCCAAGTATGCCACCGTGAGCTCTGACCACCATCACTACATGCCTTGTCCCTAGCCATTGTACCTGGAAGTGTCACTGAGGACCCCAACTACCCTTGAAGCCACTGTGGATCCCTTGAATGCTTACCAAGGACAACAGTGTTGTCAATGCTGTGAACCCTAGTGGCCCTAGCCAAAGAGAACCATGCCACCCACACCCCACACTTGGTGCCCTGCATCAGCATGCCCCCACTCTGAGATCAAAGTCTTATATTACCCAAGTCAGGCCATAAAGTTCAGGTGACTACTTCAGATGCATAGATCTACAAAAGGCTATTGGAATCACAAAGAATTAGGAAAACATGACTCCACCAAAGGAATAGAGTAAACCTCTAGTACCTGGCCCCAAAGAAATGGAGATCCAAGAATTGCTCAACAAATAATTCAAAACAGTTATTCTAAAGATGTTCAGGAAACTATTAAAAAAAACCATATAAACAACTTAACAAAATCAGGAAGACAATACAGAAGAAAAATGAAAAGTTCAACCAAGAGAAAACATTCTTTAAAAATACCAGACAGAAATTTTGGACCTGAAGAATACAGTAACTGAATAGTTCAATAGAGAGCTTCAATATCAGACTTGACAAAGCAGAATAAAGAATCAGTGATGTAAAAGAGAGATTAACTGAAATTATCCAAATAGGGGAGCTAGAAGGAAAAAGAATGAAAAAGAATAAAGAAAACTTATGAAAATTATGAGGCACCATCAAAACTAAAGAAAAGAAAACAAAAAACAATGTAAGGATCACTGGAGTCCCAGAAAGAGGAGAGCAAAATGTGGTGAAGAGCTTAGTTAAAGAAATAATGGCCGAGAACTTCCCAAACCTGGGGGAGATATTTGGAAGTTAATGTTAACTAAGTTAATGAAGGTAATAAGTCACCACAAAATTTTAACCCCAAATGATCTTCTAGAAGATGTATTGTAATGTAACTCACTAAATCAAAGACAAAGAAAGAATTTCAAAAGCAACAAGAGAAAAAAACTCTCTCATACAAGGTAAGCTCCATAAGGCTACAGCAGATTTCTGAGCAGGGACCTTGCAGGCCAGGAAAGAATAGAATGATATTTTCAAAATCCTGTGAGAAAGAAACTGCCAACCAAGAATACTTAACCTGGCAAAGCTGCCTTCAGAAAGGAAGGCAAAATGAAGACTTTCCCCCCAAAAAAAGGAAGATGATGGAGCTCACTACCACTAGAACTGCCTTAAAAGAAATGCTGAAAGGAGTACTTGAAACTGAAATGAAAGGATGATAATTAGAAACATGAAAACACATGAAAATACACAACACTGGTATGCTAACCATTTAACTCTAGTTTCACAGTTAAAGGACAAAACTTTTTAAAAATAACTATAGCTACGTATCACCTGGAGCACTGGGTATGGTGCATAGACAATGAATTTTGGAACACTGAAAAAAAGTAAAATAAAATAAAAACTACAGCTACAATGATTTATTAATAGGTATGCAATATAAAAAGAAGTAAACTGTGACATCAAAAATATAAAAGGGTAGTATATAATATAAAATATATATATACTATATAACATATAGTATATAATACAAAATATATCATATTTATATATATATTTATATTTATAATATAAAAATATAAAAGGGAGTAAAAGGGTAGAGTTTTCATGTGATTGAAGTTTCATTATTATCAGTATGAAATAGACCGCTATACATATAAGATGTTTCATGTAAGCCTCATGGTAACCAAAAAGCAGAAACCTACAATAGATTCACAAATGATACGTGGAAGAGAATCAAAGCATACCACTACAGAAAATCATCAATTCAGAACGGAAGGCAGTCAAAGAGGAAGAAAGGTATAAGGGAACTATAAAACAGCTAGGAAACAATGAGATGGCATAAGTAAATCTTTATCTATCCATAATTACTGTAAATGAAAATGCACTAATTTCTCCCAGGAAAAAAACACAGAATGGCTGAACAGATAAAATATATAAGACCCACATATATGCTTTCTACAAAAGACTCACCTCAGCTTTAATACATATAGGCTAAAAGTGAATGGATGGAAAAAGATATTCCATGCAAGTGGAAACCGAAAAAGAGCAATTGATGTAGCTTTATTTACATTAGACAAAAGAGACTTTAAGCCAAAAATAGTAACAAAAGACAAAGAAGGCCATTATAGAATGATGCAAGAGTCAACTGATCAAGAAGATACAACAATCATAAATACATATATGCATCCAACACGAGAGCACCGAAATATATTAAGCAAATGCTACTAGATCTGAAGACAGGGGCGCCTGGCTGGCACAGTTGGTAGAGCATGCAGATTTGGGTTTTGGCTTAGGTCATGATCAGTGTCATGAGATGGAGCCCTGCATCATGTTCTGCACTCAATGCAGAGTCTGCTTAAGACTCCTTGTCCCAGGTGGAAAACAATTTACCATACTAATGGACATCAAAGCTGGGGTGACAATCCTTATATCAGATCAATTAGATTTTAAGCCAAAGACTATAATAAGAGATGAGGAAGGACGCTATATCATGCTCAAAGGGTCTGTCCAACAAGAAGATCTAACAATTTTAAATATCTATGCCCCTAACATGGGAGCAGCCAACTATGTAAAACAATTAATAATAAATTCAAAGAAACACATAGACCATAATACAATAATAATAGGGGACAATAATACAATATTTAACACCCCCTCACTGAAATGGACAGATCATCCAAGCAAAAAATCAACAAGGAAATAAAGGCCTTAAATGACACACTGGACCAGATGGACATCACACATATATTCAGAACATTGCATCCCAAAGCAACAGAATACACATTCTTCTCTAGTGCACATGGAACATTCTCCAGAATGGATTCCATCCTGGGTCATAAATCAGGTCTCAACCCATATCAAAAGATTGGGACCATTCCCTGCACATTTTCATACCAAAATGCTCTTAAGCTAAAACTCAATCACAAGAGGAAATTTGGAAAGAATCTAAATACATGGAAACTAAACAGTACCATTCTAAAGAATGAATGGGTCAATAAGTAAATTAAAGAAGAACTGAAAAATTCAAGGAAACAAATGATAATGAAAACACAATGGTTCAAAATCTGTGGGACACGGCAAAGGCAGTCCTAGAGGAAAATATATAGCGATACAAGCCTTTCTCAAGAAATAAGAAAGGTCTTAAATACACAACCTAACTATACACCTAAAGGAGCTGGAGGGAAAACAACAAAGAAAACCTAGTCCCAGCAGGAGAAGAGAAACATTAAAAATCAGAGCAGAAATGAAATAGAAACTAAAAAATAATAGAACAAATCAACGAAACTAGGAGCTGGTTCTTTGAAAGAATAAATAAAATTGATAAACCCCTGGCCAGACTTATCAAAAAGAAAAGAGAAAGGACCCAAATAAATAAAATCATGAAAGAAAGAGGAGAGATCACAACCAATACCAAAGAAATTCAAACAATTATAAGTACATATTATGAGCAACTCTACACCCACAAATTTGATAATCTGGAAGAAATGGATGCATTCCTAGAGACATACAAACTATCACAACTGAACCAGGAAGTAATAGAAAACTGAACAGACACATAATCAGCCAGGAGATTGAAACAGTCACCAAAAATCTCCAAACAAACAAAAGCCCAGGGCCAGGCGGCTTCCCAGGGGAATTCTACCAAACATTTAAAGAAGAATTAATTCCTATTCTCCTGAAACTAATCCAAAAAATAGAAATGGAAGGAAAACTTCCAAACTCATTTTATGAGGCCAGCATCACCTTGATTGCAAAACCAGACAAGGATCCCATCAAAAAAGAGAATTACAGACCAATATCCTTGATGAATACAGATGCGAAAATTCTCACCAAAATACTAGCCAATAGGATCCAGCAGTTCATTAAAAGGATTATTCACCACAACCAAATGGGATTTATTCCAGGGCTGCAAGTTTGGTTCAACATCTGCAAATCAATCAATGTGATACAATACATTAATAAAAGAAAGGACAAGAAACATATAATACTCTAAATAGATGTGGAAAAGGCATTTGTCAAAGTACAGTATCCCTTCCTGATCAAAACACTTCAAAGTGTAGGGATAGGGGGTACATACCTAAATATCATCAAAGCCATCTATGAAAAACCCACAACAAATATCATTCTCAGTGGAGAAAAACTGAGAACTTTTCTGCTAAGGTCGGGAACATGGCAGGGATGTCTATTATCACCACTGCTATTCAACATAGTACTAGAAGTTCTAGTCTTAGCAATCAGACAACAATAAGAAATTAAAGGCATCCAAGTTGGCAAAGAAGTCAAACTATCACTCTGTGCAGATGATATGATACTATATGTGAAAAACCCAAAAGACTCCACTCCAAATCTGCTAGAACTTGTACAGGAGTTCAGTAAAGTGTCAGGATATAAATTCAATGCACAGAAATCAGTTGCATTTCTTTACACCAACAACAAGACAGAAGAAAGAGAAATTAAGGAGTTAATCCCACTTACAATTGCACCAAAAACCATAAGATACCTAGGAATAAACCTAGCCAAAGAGATGAAGAATATAAACTCAGAAAACTATAAAGTAGGCATGAAAGAAATTGAGGAAGACACAAAGAAATGGAAAAATGTTTCATGCTCATGGATTGGAAGAACAAATATTGTGAAAATGTTTATGCTACCTCAAGCAATCTACACATTTAATGCAATCCCTATCAAAATCCCATTCATTTTTTTTCAAAGAAATGGAACAAATAATCCTAAATTTTTTATGGAACCAGAAAAGACCACAAATAGCCAAAAGAATATTGAAAAAGAAAGCCAAAGTTGGTGGCATCACAATTCCAGATTTCAAGCTCTATTACCAAGCTGTCATCATCAAGACAGTGTAGTACTGGCACAAAAACAGACACATAGATCAATGGAGAACATAGGCAATAACCTCTTCCATATCAGCCACAGCAACTTCTTTCAAGATGTCTCCAAAGGCAAAGCGAAAATGAACTTTTGGAACTTCTTCCTTATGATTTTAATAACATTTTCTTTTGTATAACTTACTTTATTGTAAAAATATAGTATGGAATACATATAACACAAAACACAGGTTAAGTAACTGTTTTTGAACATGTAAGTTTCCTGGTCAACAGCAGATTATTAGTACTCAAGTGCTTGGGGAGTCAAAAGTTATTCACATATTTCTGACTGCAAAGGGTCGGTGACCTTAACCCCTGCATTATTCAAGGGTCAACTGTATTAGAATTAATTATCTGATTGTCAAGGTGGTACAGTAGTTATGCAGAATGTACTGACTTGTAGGATATAAATGCTATGGTAATCAGACATAATTTAACAATTGTCTTGCAAATGGTTCTGGGGTAAAAGTTCCTTTTTTTTCTTCTAATCTTAAGACTGTTCTATAAAAGTAAAAAATAAACAGAAAAGGTGAAAAGCCTTAGGCAAAACTTATTTAACGTGAGGGAAGAGCTATGAATCAGTATTTATTTATTTATCTATTTTTAAAATTTTTTAAAAGATTTTATTT
>NW_026740848.1:0-6629 GCF_022355385.1 Mustela nigripes
TTTTTTTTTTTTTTTTTTTTTGGTCAGCCATTTCAAAGTATGTTGCCAACATAATGTCTTATTACCTGAATATTTTAATATGTATTTACTAGAAATAATGATAATCTGCTAATAATCACAATACAACAATCAAAACCAGGATATGAACACTGAAACATCACTATGATCACCAAGGCCAGCTCTATCTTGATACCAAACCAGAAAAGAACACTAACACTACTAGAAAAGAGAACTGCAGGCCAATATCCTGAAGAATATAAATGCAAAAATTCTCAATAAAATACTAGCAAACTGCACTTAGCATCTCATGCAAAGGATCGTTCACCATGATCAAGTGGCATTTATCCATAGGAAGCACATCAATCAATGTGATATGTTACATCAACAGAAGGAGAGAAAAGAATCATATGATCGTCTCAATAGATGCAGAAAGCATTTAACAAACTGAATGCCCATTCGTGATAAAAACTCCTAACAAATTAGGCATAGGAGGAACATTTATCAACATAATAAAGGCTATGTATGCCAAACCTACAGCTAACATACTCAATGGTAAAAGGTTGAAAGCTTTTCCTCTAAGATCAGGAAAAAGACAAATTTGTCTCCTCTTACCACTGCTATTCAACATACTACTAGAAGTTTTAGCTAGAGCAATCAGGCAAGGAAAAGAAATAAAAAGTATCAGAACTGGAAAGGAAAAAGTAAAACTGTCTCTCTTTGCAGATGACATGATTTTATAAACAGAAAATCCTGAAGACGCAACCAAAAAATAAATAAATAAAGAAGAAGAAGAAGAAGAAGAAGAAGAAGAAGAAGAAGAGCTCTAATCAATGAATTCCACTGCTGTATACAAAATAAAGTTTCAGAATACAAAACAGATACAGAAATCAGTAGTGTTTCTATACATTATCAACAAATTTTCTGAAAAAAAAAAAAGAAATTGATCCCATTTACAGTAGTATCAAAAACAATAAAATACTTAGAAATAAATTTAACTGAGGTGAGAAACTAACACTCTGAAAACTACAAGATACTGATGAAAAAAACAAAAGAGAAATAAGTAGAAAGGTATCCTGTCAATACTACCATCAGTAGATTCAGTGCAATCCCTATCAAGACTCCAGAAGTAGAAAACACACTCCTCAAATTTATTTGGAACCACAAAAGACTCCAAATAGCCAAAGAAATGCAAAGAACAAAGCAGGAGGCATCACGCTTCCTGAGCTCAAGCTATACTATAAAGCTATAGTCTTCAATACAGTATGGTACTGGTATAAAAACTGACAAATAGACCAATGGAATAGAATTGAGAGCCCAGAAATAAACCCAAATATATACCGTCACCTAATATTTCACAAGGCCAAGAATACTCAAAGGAGAAAAGACAGTCTCTTGAATAAATGGTGCTCAGATGATTGGATAGTCATTCTTCTTTCTTTAAGTTACCTTTCTTTAACCTCTCTATTCATTTGTCTTTTTTCCTCTCACCTTTTATTCATATTTACACCTATGAGGAAAGGCAATAAACAACAGGGAACACTTGAATGCTCATTCTTTCCTTGGCCGATTTATGCATTCAACAAATTAGTGCCCACCACAGGCCATCAGAAATGCTGCAGGATCTGGGAATGTAGCAGTGGACAGAGTGACAAAAAGACCTGCCCTCAAGGACCTTACATTTCAGTGGAGGTGACCAACAATAAACAGGATGAGTACGTTTCCTTACTATGTTAGTTTCTCCTTATGTTTATGCCAACCCTGAACCTTTGCTGTTCAATGGTAATTGAAACCACAGTCATACATAATAGATTGTCCCTAAGACATGTCTTGTGGATACAGCCCTTGCTACTCTTCTGGATTTTTCTCTGATGTCAACTGTTCTCGGACAAACAGTCCAACATAATCTCAAAGTAAAATGTTAAACTAGCAGAGGTTACATTTTTGTTTTCTCTACTTGATGAATAGAGATAAAGCATATTTTCAAGAAATGATACAATTGTGGCTCGTTAAGTGTCTGGCTTTGGCTCAGATCATGACTCCAGGGTCCTGGGATCGAGCCCAGCATCAGGCTCCCTGCTCCAGGGGATCTTGGAGCATCTCTCTGCATCTCCCTCCTTCTCCCTGCTTGTGTTCCCTCTCACTGTCTCTCTGTCAAAAAATAAGCAAAATCTTAAAAAAAAAAAAAAATGATACATGCTTTCTCCTTTGAGAAAAATAACCATGATTTAAAATGTTAAGCTTCACATTACCATTTAGGATTAACAATTTTTGTGTTTGAAAGCTATGAGTCTGAGAATCTTTTGTAGCTACAATCCAATACTCCATTAAAAATAAACTCAATTATCTCATGCTAATTGCATATGGATGTATTTATTTCTTATATGTATATATGTGTATATAAATAAAAAATAGTGTTGTCTCATGGGTTGAATAAATCCAGTCAGTGAATAACATTTTACACAATGCAAAGTCATACTTATTGAGACTGAACTGTTAAATATTCTAAAAAGAAAATATTTTTTTAAAAGAGGACATATAGTTGATAAGGAATATCTAAAATTACATATGTCCCTACATTTGCATCAGGAAATCTATACCGACAGAAAATGTAGCTGAGTATATTTTTACATAATCACATCATCTCTCAACCTAACAAATTTGTAATAGTACTATTCTCATGCAGCTAAATAACTGCAACTTTGAGTACCAGCCAGTCTCTTGTGATATGTACTATGCTTTTAAATCCAGTTGTAATGGAATTTAAAACCGCCTCACTTCACTTGTAATGGAATTTCAAACCGCTGCACTTCCCACTGCACAAACTATGCTGCAGGTTTGCTTAGAAACTCTTTGTTGAAGAATCGTCTTGCTTCCACATTACTAAGGGAAACAGAGCAGCGAGATGGATTCTGTCTTCTGTATTCAATGCTTTCAACTATGGCGTTCTTTATCACCTGCAAATAGAACAGATGTATAATTAGCATTGCTCTAAACAAATATACACATCTATTTGGTCAAAACAAAATCTAACTGATTTTTTTTTAAAGATTTTATTTATTTATTTGACAGGCAGAGATCACAAGTAGGCAAAGAGGCAGGCAGAGAGAGAGGAGAGAGGAGGAAGCAGGCTCCCTGCTGAGCAGAGGGCCCGATGTGGGCCTCGATCCCAGGACCCTGGGATCATAACCTGAGCTGAAGGCAGAGGCTTTAACCCACTGAGCCACCCAGGTGCCCCTAATTGATCTTTTTATTATAGTTTTCTTTTTGAAATAGAGAAATCTCTAAGTCATGCATGTGTATATGTAAATCCAACATCCCACCATTATACTCTTATTAAGCTCCTATCCAGACAGTCTTCCTTCTCCAGCCAGAGAAAGAACTATTCTGGGAATGTTCTGGATTTTGTGCTGATAAAATTGGAAATAAATTTTGTGTAACCTGGTAAATTTATATTTATTCTGGTTTTGAATGAGGGAGGTGATAAGAGGGAAGAATTAAGTAACTAATAACATTCTCAGCTAAACAAACAGTTATATAACATGGATGTTCTCTATTTAGAAAATACCACACTTTGTGATTTTATTGATGATGACTTTCTTATTCAGACTAATTTTCATATATACTCAAATTAATGGTGACTACAACCTCTAAGAATTGCTATTCCAATCATAGCTTCTTCTGGTGTGATGTCAACCTAGTTAAGAACTTCTGGAAAGAAGGCAAGATTTGGAATTTGGTTGAAGCAGTTGTTGCAAAATGATGGAAAGAGCTTTGGAAGAGAGGCCTGTATATTAATCTTGGCTCTGTTGCTTATTTGGAATGCTTTCAAAATCACGAAGTCTCCATTCCCTAGGACACGACTATAGGATTTCTTCTTAATCAATAAGCTAGAAGTTTGAGAGCACAGAAGAAAATCACAAGGACTATTTTATAATTCCCTTTATTCTCTACCCCAGGGATTGTTAAATGACATTAAAGTATTATCCACATGTGTTTCAGCCCTCTGCCATACTTGGCAAACCTCAGCAGCTGACAACCCAAGACACCCTCACATCCAGATCTAGAGTGGCTCACTTGGCCCTGGAGATGTGTAGAGTGGTTTTCCCCGTCCACATCTGGTGTCACCAGGCAAGCCAGGTTCAATGCCAGAAGGAGAGAGATTCGTGGGTGGTGCTAACATGCAACTAATATTCTGTGGCTTTATGCTGGACCCGATGGGCAGGCCCATCTATTTCCCTAATGGTAACTTGAAACAACAAACAGTTATATTCTGGAAAGAAGGATTTATCACAGAAATGTGACACCTCTTTGCTTTATGATTTTTAAATTATACATAGAGAATAAATATAATAAAACATAGTATCATATATGTATGTATTTATAACTGTCTTATGGGCTCAAATGTTAGGGAGTCTTTTAAGTAACGCAGGTGTATGGTGAGCCCCTTTTTCCCATGAGTAAGGGAAACATAACGAATTCTATGGTGATAGAAGAGGCTTCAGATCTACGAAGGAGACCTTGACCAAGAATCTCCAGGCATAATTACTTCTTGGCTATGTGAGATCAAGGGGAATTAGCTGAAATCCTTGAACTTGTTTTGTCTTCTTTTAAGTGGGAATAACAATACTAGTATTGTTTTTTGTTTTTATATGAAGTACTTTGTACAACACCCAGCACCTAGGAAACGTTCCACAATTAGCATCTATTTATTGTTGTTATTTTCAAACTGACCATATGTATGAAAATGCAGGAGCTTTACTATGAATATGAGGCTATAAAGTTTACTAGAAATAAACACACAACGTATATCCAATTATGGACTTACATGGTAAAAGTCAGGAAATCAATCCTGCTATTAAATGTGTCCTACTACACTTTCGTAAAAGATTTTTTTAAGTTGTTTTAAAAATTATTTTGATTAACATATAATGTATTATTTGCCCCAGGCGTACAGGTTTTGTTTTGTTTTGAAGATTTGATCTATTTATTTGAGAGAGAATGTGAGTGAGCTAGTGAGCAGGGCTTGATCCCAGGACTCTGGGATCATGACCTGAGTTAAAGGCAGATGCTTAACCTACTGAGCCACAGAGGTTCCCTCAACCCCACTGCATCTTCTTTTAATAATCTCCTTGCTTTCTAGATACTGTGTCAGCAAGTTTTCAGTTAGTTTCTCCTTCACCATACCAAAACAAGACACAAGAACCCTCATTTCAGAGAAATACCCAAGTCTAATAAAAATCAACTCTTCACTTTCTAAATATCTAAAAAGCTTTACAATATATAAACACACATACATGGGGGAATTATATTAATAATGACTGCTACCAATTTCTTTATAATGAATTAATAAGCACAAAAAACCTCAGCAATATCAATACCATGAACTAATAGTTTTCTCGTAAGTGGACCTTGGCAGGTGTTTCTAGTAAACATGCCATTATTATGAAGGAAATAAAACATTTGTATTTATTAACTGGAAAAAAAAAAAAAAAACGCAAATCGTATGCAATTAGAATGCTCAAGTTGAACCACTAGGTGGCACATTAAGACTGTGAAACCTTTGCCCCAATTTTTTGAATTTCTGCGGAACATAGCCATTGGTTGTGATTTATTAATTCTATAATATGAACAGAAGAGGCTACCCCGAGTCCCACATCAGTGCTAAAACCAAACCTCCCGGCATGATACATGGTACAGTTCCATGTATCCAAAGAAGCAATATTCTGTCTTTGAATCTTCCTATTTTTTAAATAATATTAGGTGTAATCTTCAATAGTGTTTATACCTAATTTCCGCTTTCATTCCCCCCTGAAATTCATTGAGATTCTAAATCCTTCCCTTATGTGGTATCCTACAACAGCCCTCCTCTCTCAAACGTCTCCAACCCTCCTGCCCCCCGCCCTCCACGTCATCCTTCACGGGTACCCTTCCATAGCCTCCTAACTGTTGGTCCAGGCTCTTTCAATCTATGGCAAGAAAGGTAGAGAAAAAGAAAAGGAAACATGCAAAATGTGATCGTCTCCCAAAAAGGAACAAATTTAGAGACATGAGATTGATTAGAAGCAGCCCACAAGCAAATACTGAATTCCCATAACAGAAAATTTAAAATGACCTCAAAGAGGAAGTTATCACATATTTTGAAAGAGAAATAAAAATTACAGATACAGAAGAATACAAGAAGATATTCTAGTCTAAATTGCCAAGAATCTGCCAGCAAATGTCTGCCTTTCCCATAAAAACATAAGTGTTTTTCAGAGTCCATAATCTGAGGGCTTTGAAGGGGCGGGAGGTGGGAGGTTGGGGGAACCAGGTGGTGGATATTAGAGAGGGCACGGATTGCCTGGAGCACTGGGTATGGTGCAAAAACAATGAATACTGTTACGCTGAAAAGAAATAAAAAATTTTAAAAAACAAAAAACAAAACAGAAGTGTTGGGGCGCCTGGGTGGCTAAGTGTTAAACCTCTGCCTTCAGCTCAGGTCATGATCTCAGGGTCCAGGGATTGAGTCCCGCACTGGGCTCTCTGCTCAGCAAGGAGCCTACTTCTTCCTCTCTACCTGCCTCTCTGCCTACCTGTGATCTCTGTCTGTCAAATGAATAAATTTTAAAAATCTCCAAAAAAAAAAAAAA
>NW_026740849.1:0-6627 GCF_022355385.1 Mustela nigripes
GTCCACAATAGCCAAACTATGGAAAGAACCTAGATGTCCATCAACAGATGAATGGATCAAGAAGCTGTGGTATATATACACAATGGAATACTATGCAGCCATCAAAAGAAATGAAATCTTGCCATTTGCGACAACATGGATGGAACTAGAGCATATCATGCTTAGAGAAATAAGTCAAGCAGAGAAAGACAACTATCATATGATCTCCCTGATATGAGGAAGTGGTGATGAAACATGGGGTCTTAAGTGGGTATCAGAAGAATAAATGAAACAAGATGGGATTGGGAGGGAGACAAACCATAAGTGACTCTTAATCTCAGAAAACAAACTGAGGGTTGCTGGGGGGAGGTGTTTTGGGAGAAGGGGGTAGGATTATGGACATTGGGGCGGGTATGTGCCTTGGTGAGTGCTGTGAAGTGTGTAAACCTGGTGATTTACAGACCTGTACCCTGGGGATAAAAATATATTTTTATAAAAAATAAAAAAAAATTATAAAAAAAAGAATGTTTGAATCAACCAGGAAATCAAAGCAGAACTTACAGAATTCATGGAAACCAAAGATAATGAAGACACCTTGGTCCAAAACCTATAGGATGCATGAAAGGTGGTTCTAAGGGGGAAATACATAGCCATTCAAACCTCACTCAAAAAAAAAAAAAATTGAAAAATCCCAAATGCTCTGTTATGCTTTAAGGAACTGAAAATCAACAACAAATTAAGCCAGCTCCACGCACAAGAAGGGAAATAATCATGATTTGAACAGAGATCGAGTTAGAAACTAGAGATACAGTAGAACACATCATGGAAACTAGAAGCTGGCTCTTTAAAAGAATTAATAATATTAAAAAATCACTGGCCAAGCCAATCCAAAAGAAAAGAGAGAAAACTCAGATTAATAATATTATGAATGAAAGGGGAGAGGTCATGAATAACACCAAGGAAATAGATACAATCATCAGAAATTATTATCAGCAGCTATACGCCAATAAGTCTAGCATCCTAGAAGAAATGAATGCATTCCTGGAGACCTATAACCTTCCAAGACTAAAACAGGAAGAAATTGACAACCTGAATTCACCAATAACAAGTAAGGAGATTAAAACAGTGACCTAAAACCTCCCACAAAGCAAGAGCCCAGGCCCTGATGGATTTCCTAGGGAATTCAACCAAACAGTCAAGGAGGAAAAATGTCTATTCTCCTGAAGCTTTTTCAAAAAAAAAATAGAAATAGAAGGAAACTTCCAGATTTTTTCTATGAAGTCAGCATTACCCTGATCCCCTAATAAGGCAAAGACCCCATCAAAAGGGAAAGATTTAGACCAATATCCATGATCAATATACATATCAAGATTCTCAATGAGATCTTAGCTAACAGAATCCAACTGTGCATTAATAATATTATCTACTGTGACAGGATGCAAGTGTGGTTCAACATTCCCCAATTAATCAATGTGATTGAACAAATCAATAAGAGAAGAACAAAGAACTACATGGTCCTCTAAATTCAAGCAGAAAAAGCATTTGACAAAATAGAGCATCCTTTCCTGAAAAACAAAAATAAACAAACAAACAAGAAAACTCTTCAAAGTATAGGATTAAATGAAACATTCCTCAATTTCATAAAATCTTTCTATGAAAAACCCACACAGAATATCATTCTCAAAGTGGAAAAGCTAACATTCTTACTTTTGAGATAAAAAAACACAAGAATGATCACTCCTGCCTCTGTTGTAAACCGTAGTTCTAGAAGTCTTAGCAACAGCAATCTGACACTAAAAGAAAATAAAATGCAGGGGCACCTGGGTGGCTCAGTGGGTTGAAGCCTCTGACTTTGGCTCAGGTCATGATACCAGGGTCCTGGAATCAAGCCTTGCATCAGGCTCTCTGCTTAGCAGGGAGCCTGCTTCCCTTCGTCTCTCTCTGCTTGCCTCTCTGCCTACTTGTGATCTCTATCTGTCAGATAAATAAACAAACAAACAAATTAATTAATTAATTAATTAATAGAAAATGCGTTCAGATTGGCAAAGAAGAAGTCAAACTCTCTCTTTGCAGATGATATGATACATTATCCCTAATTACTACAGAAATGTTGAAAAAGAAAAACAAAGCTGGGATCATCACATTGTCTGATTTCAAGCTTTATTATAAAGCTATGATCACCAAGAACTATAGTACTGGCACAAAAACCGAATGATAGACCAGTGGAACAGAGTAGAGAAACTGTATATGGACCCACAACTCTATGATCAACTACTCTTTGACAAGGCAGCAAAAATATTGATTGGAAAAAAAGACAGTGTATTCATTAAATGGTGCTGGGAAAATTGGGCAGCTATATATGGAAGAAGGAAACACGACAATTCTCTTACACCACACTCAAAGATAAACTTGAAATGGATTAAAAACAAAAACAGGACGCCTGGGTGGCTCAGAGGGTTAAGCCTCTGCCTTCGGCTCAGGTCATGATCTCAGGGTCCTGGGATGGAGTCCCACATCGGGCTTTCTGCTCAGCGGGGAGCCTGCTTCCTCCTCTCTCTCTCTCTCTCTCTCTCTGCCTGCCTCTCTACCTGCTTGTGATCTCTGTCAAATAAATAAATAAAATCTTAAAAAAAATCTTCAACGTAGGCAGTAATCTATCAAAATCCCAGTGGAGAACATAGGCAGTAACCTCTTCTATATTGGCCACAGCAACTTCTCTTAATACAAGTTTACAAATGTAAAGGAAACAAAAGAAAAATTGAACTTTTAAGAGTTCATCAAGATCTAATGCGTCTGACCTTCAAAGGAAACTGTCAACAAAACAAAGAGGCAATCCAAGGAATGGGACAAGATATTCACAAATGACAGTATAGACAAAGGGCTGATAACCAAGATCTATAAAGAACTCTTCAAACTCAACACTCAAAAAACAGGTAATAGGACCAAAAAATGAGCAGAAGACATGAACAGATACTTCTCCACATAAAACATACAAATGGCTAACAGACACATGAAAAAATGTTCATCATCATTAGGCATTAGGGAGATTGAAACCAGAAACACATTGATATACCACCTTACATCAGTTAGAATAACCAAAATTAGCAAGACAGTAAACAACAAGTGTTGGAGAGGATTTGGAGAAAGGGGAACCCTCTTCCACTGTTGGTGGGAATGCAAGTTGGTGCAGTCACTTTGGAAAAGAGTGTGGAGATTCCTTAAGGAATTAAAAATAGAGCTACACCATTACCCTGCAATTGCACTACTGGGTATTTACCCAAAAGATTCAGATGTAGTGAAAAGAAGCTCCGTACATACCCCCATGCTCATTGAATCAATGGCCACATTTTCTGAACTTTGGAAAGAGCCAAGATATCCTTCAACAGATGAATGGATAAAGAAGATATGGTCCATATATACAATTGAATATTATGCATTAATACCCAGCTTTGATATCAACATGAATGGGACTGGAGGAGATTTTGCTGAGTGAAATAAAGCAAGCAGAGAGAGTCAATTGTTATATTGCTTCACTTACTTGGGGAGCATAAGGAATAACATGGAGGACAGGGGAAGATGCAGCGGAGTGGTGAGTTGAGGAAATTGGAGGTGGAGATAAAGCACGAGAGACCATGGACTCTGAGTAACAAAGTTACAGTTTTGGAGGGAGGAATTGTGGTGTTAGGTGAGACTGGTGGTGGTTAAGTATTAAGGAAGGCACGTATTGCATGGAGCACTGGTGTGGTGCCTAAACAATAACTCTTGGAACACTTAAAAATTAAATAAAGTTAAAATAAATTCTCCATAGACAAGGGGTAAAATACATCTGAGTGAATAAAAGAGGGGAACAGAGCTCCCCTGTGACTCACCAAAGGTAAATGGATATTTACCATAAGGATACAAATGTAGTGATCTGAAGGGGCATATGCACCTGAATTTTTATAGCAGCGATGTCCACAATAGCCAAACTATGGAAGGAGCCTATATGTCCAGCTACAGAGGAATGGATAAAGAATATATGCTATATATATACATTGGCATACTATGCAGCCAACAAAAAAAATGATTTTTTCCTTTTACAATGATGCAGATGGAACTAGAGGGTATTATGGTAAGAAAATGAGTTAATCTGAGAAAGACAGTTATATAATATCACTGATATGATGATTTTGAGAATCAAGACAGAAGATCATAGTGGAAAGGTGAGAAAAATGAAACAAGATGAAATCAGAAAGGGAGACAGACCATAACAGACTCAATCTTGGAAAACAAGCTGAGGGTTGCTGGAAGGGAAGGGGGTAGGTGGGATGTGGTGGCTGGATGATGGACATTGAGAAGGGTATGTACTATGATGAGTTCTGTGAATCATGTAAGACTGATGAATCACAGGTTTCTATCCCTGAAATAAACAATACATTATATGTTAATAAAAAAGTCTTTGCTTATTTTATAAGCAGCTTTCCCTTGAAAACTTGAACTTCCACCACAAGACAAGTATGCCCTGAGTAGCTGCTATTCATTGGGCTGGTTTGAGAGGATTAAGAGAAACATGGAACCATTCTGAACTCAAAAACCAGTCATCAAATCTGTAAGGTTGTGTGAAATAAATGCTTATTTTTTTTTTTAATCTCAGAGATTTTGTAGTTGTCCTTTGTGCATTATAATAGGTTTCAAAGGTAAATCTTGACTAGTGATGGGAACAGTGTAAGTCAAATGGAAAGCTAAGTATATCAAATTATACCATAGGTTACACCATATGTTATACCTTATACACCAAATTACACCATACCATACGAAGCACTATCCCTGGGGACAATGGTGGGGATTTGTTCTTAGTGCATCCAGAGCAATGGAATATTCCCTCTTAATTTAAGTTTCACTGTGTGACTTGTTATGACAAATAAAATGTGAATAAAAGTGAAACATTTGAGATCAAAAGAGAAGGTTTAAGACCTGTTACATAGCCTCACCATTGCTATTATTTTGGTGCTCTAATAGTTGTGGCATAATAGGAACCAGTGAGAATTCAACACAGAAAACAGGAATAAAGACATGGACCTGAGTTGCATTTGATTCACAGCCAAAAAGTTATAGCAATAAAAAAAAAATGGTGTCCCACATTGAGAACCATTGACAGTTGAAAGTTATAAACTATGGGGGCTTAAGTGGGTACGAGAAAAATAAATGAAACAAGATGGGATTGGGAGGGAAACAAACCATAAGTGACTCTTAATCTCAGAAAACAAACTCAGGGTTGCTGGCGGGAGGGGGTTTGGGAGAAGGGGGTGGGATTATGGACATTGGGGAGGGTATGTGCCTTGGTGAGTGCTGTGAAGTGTGTAAACCTGGTGATTCACAGACCTGTACCCCTGGGGATAAAAATATATGTTTATAAAAAATAAAAAAATTTAAAAAAAAGAAAGTTATAAACTAATATAGGCTTCAAAGTCAGTCCTAGGTATGTGTACCAACCATTAGATAAATAATTGCAAGCCCATTCTTCATGATTATTTCAGTAACATGGATGCTACAAAATGTCAATTTTGTCAGGAGTTAATTGAGGGAGGCTTTTTTTTAAAGATTTTATTTATTTGACAGAGATCACAAGTAAGCAGAGAGGCAGGCATAGAGAGAGGGGGGAAGCAGGCTCCCCGCTGAGCAGAGAGCCCCATGTGGGGCTTGATCCCAGGACCCTGGGATCATGACCTGAGCTGAAGGCAGAGGCTTAACACACTGAGCCAACCAGGCGCCCTGAGGGAGGCTTTTGATAAAGGATTTTCCTTACTATTCTGACAGCTATATGAGTAGCATATTATAGACACATGTGAATTGTGTGTGTGAATCCTGATGATGCTGTTTTCCCAGCCATAAGATCCATATGTAGAATGAAACTGAAGCTAATAGAAACAGAGAGAAAAAAAGAAATTTAATTAATTATATTTATTAATCCACTGCATATAGTCTATGTCTTGTACATCTGAAATTAGACTCTAATCATTATATAAATCTGAATTGGTTTTTAATTATTTATAAAAGAAGGAAATTTTAAGAATACTTAATCTCCTGCAGCTGTTTCATAAAATAAAATCAGAAGGAAAAAATCCAAAATTTTTCTATGAAACCAGCTTTACCCTGCTGCCCAAACAAGGCAAAGACCCCATTAAAATGGAGAATTTCAGACCAATATCCCTGATGAATATGGATGTCAAGTTTATCAACAAGATCCTAGCTAAAAGGATCCAACAGTACATTAAAAAGATTGTGCACTATGAGCAGGTGGGATTTATTCCTGGGATACAAGGGTGGTTCAACATTTGCAAATAAATCAATGTGATAGAAAAAATCAATAAGAGAAGAGAGAACAAAATGGTCCTCTCAATTGATGCAGAAAAAGCATTTGACAAGATACAGCTCAGTTCCTGATTAAAACTCTTCCGAGTATAGGGATAGAGGGAACATTCCTCAACTTCATAAAATCTATCTATTAAAAACCCACAGTGAATTTACTCTTCTCGTACAGACTTAAGCCCCCATGTTGCATCACCACTTCCTCATATCAGGGAGATCATATGATAGTTGTCTTTCTCCGCTTGACTTATTTCGCTAAGCATGATACGCTCTAGTTCCATCCATGTTGTCGCAAATGGC
>NW_026740850.1:0-6627 GCF_022355385.1 Mustela nigripes
GGGGGGGTGGGAGGTCGGCGTACCAGGTGGTGGGTATTATAGAGGGCAGGGATTGCAGGGAGCACTGGGTGTGGTGAAAAAATAATGATACTGTTATGCTGAAAATAAATAAATTTTTAAAAAAGAACATTTCTTTCTTAATTTAAATTTCTAATACAGTTTTTAAAAATCTTAAAAAAAAAGAATCAATCTTCTCTGGTTGATTAAACTTTTAGGAGAAAGGATTTATGGCAAATGAGGAAGCCCAGTACATTCCCCCAAATTTCCTCATATTTCCTAAGTTGGGGGATGATTTTGCAAATATTCTAATAGACTCTTTATCTCTTGGTTTCTTTTAATAACTCACATCTCCATGCTTCATATGATTCTAGATATGGATTTCAACAACTCTATTTCCCTTTTTCTTCCTTTTTTTCTTTTTCTCTGACCCCTCTGATCTCTCCCACTCAGTCTCTCTCTCCCATACTATTTCTATTTCTACCTCCATTTCTATTTTATATCTATGTTACCTCTTTTTTCTCCTTCTATTTCTACCTATAATCCTACTTCTACCTTTCTGTCTCAAACAAGATTCATGAATACGGTAATTTTTTACTAATATTTGTTCAGGAGATTATAATTATACTGTAGCTTGTGTTATCCATGAGAATATACTTGCAAATCTCAAAATTTAGAAAATGTTTGACTAAAGTCTAAACTATCGCATTCTAAACTGTATTGCCATGTTTGCTTCCACATTTTCAGTGAGCGTTTCCACTGTTTGAGCATCAATCAAGCAGTTTTACTGTCAGGCCTGTTTTTGGCAGATATGGGACTCCTCTGATGGCCAATTTTGGGTAGAAGACACCTTAAAGTCTTTGTTGAATTTTCTTGTGTAGTATTCTAGCATACTTTTACAAGTTTCTCTCTCTCTCTCTCCTTCATACAGTTCAGTCTTTTATTTTGGTCAGATAGCTTTCCCAGGTTCACTTGCCTCTCTCCCTGTAGTCTATCACACAGCATTTTCCACTAATGAAATCCTTGCAGTTTAATCACATTTGGTAATTATTAATTTATTTTTTATCAGTTTGTTAACTTCTTCATCTGCAAAAATGGATCTAGGTCCTTTAGATACCTTTGTAACTGGCATGATGTTAAGCTTGGCAGTGGAGGACACACACACATACACACACACAAACAACATTGCAGGACATATGGTGTTTGCGTCCTGATTCCATGTGCTCATCTGACAGACTTCTCTGTTCAGGTTCCTTCAGGATCAGTTTCTTGCAGTGCTCACAACTTCTCAGACTCCTGGCTGCTAAGTTGCACCATGACCAGAAGCACCTAGCACTCAGCAGTTATCCCTAATATCTCCCCTTATGGAAGTTTCATAAGCAGAATGTCTGTAGTGTGACACCTCCTCTCTTTATAAACATCTTTCCCTAGTATCCTAAAGGAGGAATTTCTAGCAACCTCCAGAAGGCAGATTTATAACAAGTTTTTCAGAATAACACTATAGCAATGTCTCTGTTACTTAAAAAAACCATGACCTTGGTTTCTCCAACAAAGTCAAGCTCTCAAACACTGGAAATGGGATTATCCTTTTTGGATTCCTTATCTCAGTCCAGGGGTAGTAGGTTGATTTTTATATTTACTACTAGCTTTGCATGCTTTAAATTTCTCTACTCTACTTACTATCCAGTCTCTCTTATTCCAATTCCTTGTTATAGTTAAAATTATTTCTATTAAACTTCCCTTGTTAAAATTATGGTGCAACACCTCTCTTCTGAGAGTATCTATACACACAGTATATCTGTTTCTGAGGATCAGAGTAACACACAACTGGAAATCAAAAATAATTAATTCTTCTTATCATTTCACCATAGAGGGAGGAGCATTGCTGCTATACTAGTTCTCTTTCCCCCTCTACTATCTCGAATGGGCTGCCCCCTATGCTTGGAAAGATTTCCAACTCCAAGATGAGCTTGTCAAGTCATATTCCCAAGCAAAGTCACCTCATTCCTCAAGAAAATCTCGACAACATTTAAAGTAACATTTTTAAATCACCCACAGCTAGCATTAAACCTCATAATATAGTTAATCTCTATGAATGTTTTAATGAAAAAAAAAAAGGAATCAGACATTGAAGAATTTTCATTATAATGCACATTGTTATCTCAACCAATTGTCTGAGTTTTTAATTTTCTGAAATAGTTTAAAACATCAACTACAACTTAAATGAACAACTTCTGAAATGTTAGGGAAAGATATTTAGGATAACAAACAAGCAAGGATAAACAAAACAAGACAAAAATGCAGCATTTTGCAATTATTTCTTAATGCTAAATGTATTTAAAAGAGATTTGTGTAGAAAGCTAGAATAGATGCATCTTACACATTGGTAGTTTAAATATTTCTGGGAAATGTGTTTTTATTTTATTTGCAGCTAAGTAAAACTGTGCAAAAAGAAAGAAATTTAAAAACAATATTTTTTAAACCTTAAATGGAAGAAAATGGTTAAAAAGGCACGAGAATGGAAAAGAAAAATCACATGCTTTAGGGGGCTTGATTAAATAACATATTTATTTCTATCTTTATTTAAGTGGTGTCACACAACATATTTTTATCAGGAATAGGAAAATAAAAACTTTTCTTAATTTGCCTTATAATCTAACTTAAAAACTAGTAATACTAATGGTCTCACAGACCCAGGAGATAATAGTCTATCTTTTGTTGTTTTTTAATTTTTGTGCTGACAAGTTTTTGGTAACATGAAAAAGTAGACAAAGGTTGACTTTTACAAAGAAAACTAATTGAGAAAAGACTATGAATACAGATGTCATTTCAGAAAGAAATGGCCTTCAGTAATGGAGTGACTATATTTGGTCAGATAGAATTGCCTCAGGCAATAATCTTAAGCCAAAAATATCATGGTTTGTAGCCAGCAGTGACCTTATTGTAACAACAGATCTGACAATGTACATCTGTACAATGGCATAGTTGTTCTGAGTTTCTGTAATAGAAAGTTTTCTCCAGTGTTATAAATAGTGAATGTAATAAAATTGCTATTATGATTTTTATAGGCATGTGACAGACACATTAAATTATTTAAATAAGAACATAGTAGATATTACATATCTAATGAATATATGGTTAAATAAATAAATGTAATAAAAACTTGGTATTCTATGATGGATCACTTTATTTTAAAGTACACATAGCATTTATGAGAACAATTATTATGTAACAGACTGCAAAGAATTTCTCAAAAATATAACCTTGATCTATTTTCAGTTAGGCATTATTTCAGCAGCCTAAACCTGAACACTGGACAATATATGCTAAGTGGAAAAGTGGCAATGTTTCAGGCTCCAAAATTCACACATAAGACTCAGTTATCTTAATTTGTTGAGAATCTTTGCCATCTCACTGTCCCACCATAAAGCTGCCATTTTTCTACTGCTCATGGGTTTTTTAACCAACCATTGAACCTAATTTAAGATTACAACAATATGTCATTTTTTTTCAAAAGGATAATATCTTAAATTCCATGGAAAATTTGTTACATTCCCACATAAACTGAAGAGTGATTGCAGAATTACTAACTCCATGCTGCTAAAACTATAGCTTGTGTGAAGCCCAATTAACTTGGTATCAACCTAAGAAAATTCCTGATGGCAGACTTCTAAATCTGACTCTTTTTTTTTCTGCAATTGTATTTTAGCCTAGAGTTTGAAGATAAATTCAAATAACCTTTTCTAGTAACCTTTATCTTGGAAAGCGATATGCAGTCTTTCAAAGTTAGGCATCTCTTTTGTGGGATTTAACTCACATTCTTAGCAGTCTTATAATTTTCATTTCTTTAGTTTTGTATTTCTGGCTCTGAATTCAAGTGCAATAAATGTCTATTATTCTTGACTTTTAACCTTAATATATTTTCTTTAATTTACATATGTTTTATTCTTTTGAGTTTATCAAATTTTACTAACTTTGAAAAATACAAAGTTGTAAAATAAAGACTATAAACTAAAATTCCAGAGAAAGAATACTTCTTATAATTTTAACAGTTGTTAATACATATTTTATTTCCTGGACCCAAGGCTGAGGATTACCATAAGCAGAAGGAAGTGTGCTAATAGAAAGTAATATCTTTTGAAAGTTATAGAAGCAGATCCTTTGGAAGTTATAGAAGCTGATGTGACAGAATGGAACCTGGAGTGCTTCCACACATGACAAGTTTATTCTACGGAGCATTTGTGATGTTTTGGGTTGTGTGTGTGGGGAGGAGGTGATGGGTTATGGATTAAGGAAGCTGGTCTAAAAAAGTATAGTGAAATTTCTTATACTCTTATAATGCATATATGTTAAGCTAGTTGGTATCACTGAGAATAAATATACATTCGCTCTCCTTCCAAAGATATTCTCTAGATATTAAATACCCAAGAGGAAGAAATTTAAAAGCTAAGCAATAAAAAATGCATAGGCAGTATTTTCAGGGCAAGGAATATCACTAGGCTCTGCATCAAAATTTCAGAGGACCCGGAGTGAGGAGAAGGTAAAATCATAAAGGCAGAGAGAAATATTCTGTAGTAGTCTTGTGCTTAAGAGGCAAACCTCCACTGAGAAGAGGCTATACGGCACCTGGGCAGCTCAGTCAGTTAAGCATCTGACTTAGGCTTAGGTCCTGGGATTGAGTCCCATATTGGGCTCCATGCTCAGCAGGGAGTCTGATTCTCTTTTTCTCTCAGCTGCTCTCCCTGCTTGTGAGGTCCTACTCTCTCTGTCAAATAAATAAATAATCTTTTTATTAAAAAAAGAAAAGCCTATAAAAATTTAAAATACAAATAAGCAAAACATAGAAACTATATTTCTGGGGCACCTGGGTAGCTCAATCAGTTAAGTGTCCACTTTTAGCTTATGTCATGATTCCTGGGACTTAGGATCTAGCCCCACATCAGGCTCCCTGCTCAGCAGGGAGTCTGCTTCTCCCTCTCCCTCTGCTGCTCCCCTTGCTTGTGCACTCTCTGTGTCAAATAAATAAATAAAATATTAAAAGAAAGAAACTATAGAAAACAATGCAAAATTAGAATTATAGCAATCTTCTAATTAGATACGATGCAAGCCAGAAGATGATGGAATAATAACTTAGAAGTTATAAAGAAAAAATACAACTTAATTAGCAGAAAAATTGTCTTTCAAAAATTAAGAAAGAATACATATTTTTGGAGGGGGCGGAAAACCTAAAAGAATTCATTGCTCTCACATTATTCCATAAGATACGTTAAAGGAAGTTCAGAGAGAAAGCTTTATGATATAAAAGAGAAGCTTATATGAAAGAAGAAAAATGAAGAAGTCAGATTTGAATAAATATAAATTTTGTTCTTATTTTGTTTATTCCAAAAGACAATTGAAAGTCTTAAACATTTGTGTCTCCCGTTCCACACTAGTCTTGCACCGGTGTCACATGGAAGTACACCACTAGATACGTCTCCAGGTAGTTATTGGCTCAGCCGAGCCTCTCCGTTTGGGCCCTTAGGAGGTGGGCTGTGATGGGGGAGAAGATGGTTTCTTACACGGTGCAGCTCTTTTACGTCCTCTTAGGTGCTAGGCACGGGATGACGGGGTCTTGGTGGCAAGGCTGGTGTGGGCCGTGCTGACCACAAAGCCGGTGGTGCTAGGAGGAGAGGCCAGGCTTGCCCTGGAGCCCTGCGGGCCACCTGGGGCCCTGCTCGTTGATGCTGAGATGCAGAGTGCCCCAAATCTGGAGCACAGATCGGCAACATCATCTCCTCTCCCCAAAACTGGGGGTGCTGCCGAAAGCCCCATGCTGATGGGGGGCCGGCATTGTGGTGTCAGTTGAGAGGCCGGGGTGCTGGCTGTTGGGCCCAGAGTTGGACACAGAGCTGGGCATTTGGGGGGCCGCTGTCAAGGCAGGGCCAGCGGCAGTGGGCTGGGATGTGCAGGAAGATGGCTTATTCCCCGGTGAAGCTCTTTTGCACATTGTCAATCTCTGGGCAGGGGATGAGGGGGTCTTGGTGGCAAGGCTGGTGTTGGCCGTGCTGACCACAAAGGCGGTGGTGCTAGGAGGAGAGGCCAGGACGCCCCTGTCCCCGCGGGCAGCCTTGCTGGAAGTGTCGCCGTCCGATCTGGACCTCCCCTTGGTCTTGTGCCTGGGGATGTGACTAGAAGGAGGAGCACTCGGGGCTCCCGACACAGGCTGGTTCATTGTGCTGGCTTCCGTGGTCCCCGACAGGGTGCTCTGGCATGGGCGGCCCCCTGTGTTCGGGCCCAGGCTTGCCCTGGAGCCCTGCGGGCCACCTGGGGCCCTGCTCATTGATGCTGAGATGCAGAGTGCCCCAAATCTGGAGCACAGATCGGCAACATCATCTCCTCTCCCCAAAACTGGGGGTGCTGCGGAAAGCCCCATGCTGATGGGGGCCGGCATTGTGGTGCCAGTTGTGGGGCCAGGGTGCTGGCTGTTGGGCCCAGCATGGGACATAGCGCCGGGCATTTGGGGGGCCACTGTCAAGGCAGGGCCAGGGGCAGTGGGCTGGTTTGTACAGGAAGATGTCTTGTTGCCCAGCGAAGCACTTTTGCACCTAGTCAATCTCTGGGCAGGGGATGAGGGGGTCTTTGTGGCAAGGC
>NW_026740851.1:0-6618 GCF_022355385.1 Mustela nigripes
GGATCCTTTTTTCTCCTTTTAACCCAGACTTGACTACTTTCTGGAAGGACTACAGCAATTGGTTATTTGGTGTTTCTTTTCTACCTAAGGATGCTTCACCTATTTTTTTGGTTACAGTTGTGGGTGCTGATAGTAAATGAACAAGGCTGTGTTAAATGATTCCAGTTTTTGGAGTCTTTCATATTCCTTTTCGTAAATGTATGCAAATTTGGCAGCAAGAGTATTATAGTGTCAGCTTTGGTTTTGTAGCTCTATCCTTAATTAACAATGGAACAATTGGATGAGTAACTTCTGAGAGTGTGTTGTGGAAGTTGTAGGTAATTGGGACTGTCTTAGGATGGAGATATATTTTCTTTTCTGTTTAAGCTAAGATTTTGCCTTTTTCTACTTCCATAATTGGGTTTCAGACATTTCAGATCTGACTGAAAGTGCTCTCCCATACCTTAATGTAATAGTGTTGGGCAGTGGTGTCTGAAAAAAAAAAAAAGCTGTTGAAATGACTTATAATTCTTGCTTTTGTGTTTCCTTGTGGTCTCTCTGTATCCTTGCAACTCGCACCCCAGGGTGTAACTATAGATGTGGATTCAAATAGGGCATGACATGGAGAGAAAGCTTTTACTCAGACATTAGGCCCCCTCGATGATGCTGTTGCTATGGGAGATGATGCATCCTGATTGTGCTGTTGCCATGGTAACCATGCACTTGACCCAGACTTGTTCAGACCTGACACACCAAAGGCAGATTTTCCTCAGCTGCCAGCACCATCTCCTTTGTCAGTTCAGACTGAGAAAAATAGAGTCAACAGAATTATTTTCCCAATGATAGTCACTACTGTATAAGTAATTTGGTTCCATAACTGCACAGGATTGCTTCTGTAATTTTTAGTATTGCAAGACAGTATGGGCGCATATAGATCATTTGTACAATGTGAAATATTGGATAAAGCGCACCAACTGCTTTCCAAAGTGTTGAAGGAGGACCCAGCTCATATATTATTCATGGTGTTAATGAATTGAAATAAAGTTAACTAGTGCCTATTGAGCGTTTTCTATCTACCAAGCTCTATTCCTTATCCTATAAAAGTAGCTTGATTAGTACCAGCTTAGTATTCAATGCATAATACACCCAAAATAATATATGCATGAGATAGTGGTACATGAATCATAACAGATAGGAACAGAGAACAGACAACCTAATAGGTGAGAAATGGTTTTCCAAAGTAGTGTTAATTTAAGTTCTTGCTGCTATCAGTAGATTTGACATCTTTAAATATATTTAAGGGCCATTTGTATTTCTTCTTCTAAACTATTTGTTCTGCTTTTTTTGTCATTTTTGTGATGGATTATGGTCTTTTTACTTGACTTTAAAAAGTACATTTATTTGGAATATTAGCTCTTTATTCTTAATATATTTGGGGAAAAATATTTTCTCTCACCTGATTATTCAATTTCTCTTTGACTGACTTTTTATTAGTCTCCCTCATTGTTTTTTCATTGTGTATTGTAGCTATTTTTGAATGTTTATTTTTTCTCCAGAGAAACTTTAGAAAAAACTCATCTTTTCTCTAGAAAACAACAACTTGCTGGTATATTTATATTGAGAATGAATTAAATTTGGACACTAATCATATTTTAGTGTGTTGAACTTTCCCATTCAAAAACAAAATCTAATTTTTCTACTTTTATGGATTTCCGGAGCCTAAACTTTTCCTCATATAGCTTTCTACATTTCTTGTCAAGTTTATTTCTAAGAATGTTATCTTATTTGTTGTATTATAAATGACATTTTTGTTTATATCTTGTTTTGGGTTATTTTTATGTGTATTAAAAGTCATTGATTTTAGTATATCAGTTTATATCCTTCTAAATTTACCAAATCTTTTATTATTTGTGTAGTTTTATCACTGCATTTTTTGACTTGTCCCAATGTCATATAATCTAGAGTTTCGATTCCTTTTGTAATTCATATACCTATAATTTAAAAAAATTTTTTTTAGTGTTTGTTTTTTAGTTGTGGCTAGTAGCTCCACTGCACATTTGAATAGTGAAAGCTGTAATATTTGAAAAAGTGTGGACAACTTTTCTTTGTTCTTGACCTTAGCAGGAAGGTCTCTTGTGTTTCCCATTATGAATTCTATTATTTACTTAGTATTGATATAAAATAGACACTTCCTTACAAATATATACTCATATATAGGAAGTACCTGTAATTCCTATTTTGTTAAGTTTTTGCAAGTTTATTTTATTTTGTTTTGATTTTTTTGTAATAATTGTTGGGTTGCACTGGATTCTTTTTCAGAATTTCTGGAGATTTTTATGATTTTTCTCCTTAGGTCTGTCATAAGATTAAGTATATTAACATATTTCCTAACTATTGAATAACCCCTGATTGACAACAGTAAATCCCACTTGTTCATGGTATATCATTATCTTTTATTAAAATATTTAATTAATTAATTTATTTATTTGGGCGAGACAGCATGAAAGCATGGTAAGGACAGAAGGAGAGGGAGAAAAGCAGATTCCCCACTGAGCACAGAGCTCACCTGGGACTGGTTCAGACGACCCTGAGATCATGACCTGAGCCATTATCAAGAGTCAGACACCCAACCACTGAGCCACACAGGCGTCCCTTCAGTATATTATTTTCTTAATGTGGTATCAAATTCTGTCTATTGATATTAAATCTAGAAGATTTGCATCTATATTCATAATTGAAATTGTCCTATAACTTACTATACTATATCAGGTTTTGTTACCAATGTTATTCTCATTTCATAAAAATAATTTGAATTCCTATTACTTTCCTATATTTAGAATATATTGTGTAGCATTAGGACTAATGAATTATGTAGAATTGTGATTAGTTGGTGATTAAGTTTTTAGTAAAATTCTGTGAAAATTTTAAGGCCTGATGCTTTTCTGTGAGGGAGTTCTTTAATATGTCTCCCTATTTCTTCTATGGAAATTGGTTTATTTAAGATCTCATTCTCAATTGGAGTTACTTTTGACAAATTATTTGTTCCTAGGAAATCGTACTTTTCATTTAGGTTTTCAATTTATTGTGCAAAGAATTATTTTGTTATTATTTAAAATTTTTTTCTCTGTCTTAATGGTTATTTTCCTCTATTAATTTCTTATTTTGTGTATTTGTGTTTTCTACCTATTTATTACATTAACTAGTGGTTGATTACTTATTATTAATTTATTTTTAATATTTTTATGTATTTATTTTATTTATTTGTTTTATTTATTTATTTAATATTTTGATTTATTTAGTTCTTCTATTTTTCTATTTTTTATATCTTTGTGTTTTTTGTAATCTTTATCATTGCTTTCTTGTGTTTTCTTCTGGTTTACTTTGGTGTTTTTTTGCCAAACTTTAGGAGTTGAAAACTGAATTCTTTAATTTTATTTTAAAAATTTATTGATACAAACATTAAATTCAAATTAAATTTAAATTTATTCAATTTCCTCTAAAACTGTTTAAATATTTCCCACATATTATAATATGTAGGATTTCCATTACCACTTTTTTAATGCTGCTATTTTGGTTTGTATTTCCCCTTTCACTAAAGGCTTTTGTTTTTTTTAAAGACTTTACTTATTTACTTGACAGTGAGAGAGAGATCACAAGTAGGCAAAGAGGCAGGCAGAGAGAGAGGGGAAAGCCAGCTCCCCGCTGAGCCGAGATCCTAATGTGGGGCTCAATCCCAGGACCCTGAGACCATCATCTGAGCCAAAGGCAGAGGCTTAACCCACTGAGCCACCAAGTACCCTCACTCAAGGCTTTTAATAGTTTTATGGCCCCAGCATGCTTCTGTTGTACCACTCTGCTGTCCTTAATAGAGTTTTTAAATTTTCTGATGTAAAGACTTTTTAAAACATTATCTTCATTGTATTATGATAAGAGCATGCTGGTTTTGTTATTTCTACGTTATTTGATACTTTCTTTGTGATTTGGCATATAATAAAATTTTGTGACTCTCCCTGTGTGCTGGAGACAGTATGTTTCTATTGTCCAGTTGCAAATTTTGATATATATCTAGAAGATCTACTGTATTGATTATGGGGAATGAGGTTCAGTTTCTCTCAGGCTGACTTTATGGGCCACCTTAGAGGGATGGAAAGGGAAGAGTTTAGCACAGAGGAATAAGGCAGGTTGCTTTGATCTGGGGACTGCTACATAGTCAGAGACATAAAATTCTCTTGGCAATCATAAAGCATTCATTTAATCAATAAATATTCAAAAATGCCCTCTATGACAGACAAGCCATCTTTCTCACGATTCAGGTTTCTGCTTAAAAGATGAAGGTAGGTCTAAGCACTGTGAAAATCCCTGTCAGTCTCGTTGTTACACTGCTTTGATTTTCTTTTTAATGCTTAGTACTCCTTTGTTCATATTCAATTCTTATTTTGTTTAATATCTCTGACACCAATAAAATATAAACTCCACAGGGCACAGACATTTACCCGTTTTGTTTTCTATTCTATCTACACCACTTAGAATACTGTCGGTCACATGGTACACTCTAAATAAATATTTGTTGCATGCTGTATGAATAATACACACTCCATGCCTTCAGAAATGAAACATCTGATATAGGGGCAGGCAAAATAATGTTTTTTTTGAAAGCAATAAAATATGATGTCACTATACATCACTACCTCATTTGCTCCAACACATATTTAATAAGAACTTGCTTTGTTCTTGCCCCTGTGCTAGCCACTGTGGATATAAAGATATATTCAGCACAGTCCCTGAATTAAGCATCAAATATAGTAGGAATATCTCAATGATGAATTGTGCATTAGATTGTTATGCATTTAGCTCTAGTAATAATGACAACAAAAAAATGAAACCACAACAAGAATAATAAACAACTAATAACAAATTAAGTTAGTGGTTCTCAACCTATCCAGAATTTCAAAATCACCTGGAACATTTTCTAGAAAGACAAACTCTTTGGATAATGGTAAAATTTTTATGGAGGAGAATTTAGCAATATTTAGCATATATCTGTTGTTCCATAAGTCCCAATTCTTGAAATCAAAGAAACATTGGGAAAATATGAAATTGTTATTGATCATAGCAACACATGTTATAACAAAAACCGGAAAAATTAAATATCCATGAATAGAAGACATGAAAAATAAAATAATTGAATATTATGCAGCTATATAAAGGAATGATGACTATTTCTACATATTGATTTGGAAAACTCTCCATATATATATTGACGAATGAAAAAAATCAAGATGGGGAAAGTTGTCTAATAATCACTTATAACACACAACGAGTATGAATACATGTAGAATTCAAATCAACAAACTAAAAAAATGTGCATATGGGACAGAAGACACAGACTGGAAGGGACAAGAAGACAAACTGGACTTTGCTAAAATATGTTCTATAGTAGATTTAATTTTTTTGCATACTTATTACATGCAACTAATTGAATAAGATAAAAGCAATGAAAAGCAAAATGAATCTAATAGACTTTATCATGAACCAAGTTGGTGGTACAACAATACAGAAACTATTTTTAATGATTGTAAAATACAATCACTTGTCCTGTAAATTCCTGTGAGATACAACCTGAGAATCAAAAGAGTCAGTTGAAATTTTTAAGCTGTTTTCAGAATCAGGATTTTTATTGGTATTGTTGGTATGTTCTTTTTTTTTTTTACATTGTTGTTTGTGAATTGTGGGATAACAGTAATGAGTAATTTTGTTGGTGTCACTGGGAGTCAGGACTGTGTATTCAGAAAAAGGATATATGGATGAAAGATCAATGACATAAAGTATATACCTTGAAGCCATGAATTCAAATGAGATGTATCAGTATAAACTCATGTTCTATTTTACTTCAAAAATACATACTTCTTAGCTCTGTCCCTTACAAAGCACTAGAAACTGTGATGAATCTGGTAACTTGCAGCCATGCACCATAATTTTGCTCTCTACCAAGCATTTTCCGTTCAAAAATACATCAAGATTATGTGATGAATTAGCTAATTTTAGGAAATGTATAAGGTTAGCTGAGAACAACTTAATGTACCAGAATGGAGGAAGGACTACAGTGATCATGTAAAAAGGATTCAAGAGCTAATCTGAAAAGTCTATATACCTAAAAATGCATCAGCTTGAGCATCTATAAGAACAGTAATTAGGTAGATTCAAATACATTAAGTGCATTTAAATATTGCATTCATAGTGATTATGAAAATATGCCCTGTGAGTACTAGGGAATAAATTCATAATTTGAAACTGATAAATAGAAGGAAAAAAGCAAATAACGATCCTTCCATTTGTGTATCTACTGTGTTACCAAATAATTAACGTGGAGAAGATTCTCTTTAGAGAAGTATTCTTGCTAATAAATGAGAAAGATAAATAAAATAACTTCATTCTATAATCTGTAACGAAATATTAGATCTAGGCGATAATCATCAGTGTTTGCTAACATCATATGATCTCCCTGATATGAGGAAGTGGTGTTGCAACATGGGGGCTTAAGTGGGTACGAGAAGAATAAATGAAAGAAGATGGGATTGGGAGGGAGACAAACCATAAGTGACTCTTAATCTCACAAAACAAACTGAGGGTTGCGCGGGG
>NW_026740852.1:0-6618 GCF_022355385.1 Mustela nigripes
AACCTTACACCAGTTAGAATGGCCAAAATTAGCAAGACAGGAAACAACATGTGTTGGAGAGGATGTGGAGAAAGGGGAACCCTCTTACACTGTTGGTAGGAATGCAAGTTGCTGCAGCCACTTTGGAAATTCCTCAAGAAATTAAAAATAGAGCTTCCCTATAACCCTGCAATTGCACTCCTGGGTATTTACCTCAAAGATACAGATGTAGTGAAAAGAAGGGCCATCTGTACCACAATGTTCATAGCAGCAATGGCCACGGTCTCCAAACTGTGGAAAGAAAAGATGTCCTTCAATGGATGAATGGATAAGGAAAATGTGGTCCATATACACTATGGAGTATAATGCCTCTATCAGAAATGATGAATACCCAACTTTTGTAGAAACATGGACGGGACTGGAAGAGATTATGCTGAGTGAAATAAGTCAAGCAGAAAGAGTCAATTATCATATGGTTTCACCTATTTGTGGAGCATAACAAATAACATGGAGGACAACGGGAGATGGAGAGGAGAAGGGAGTTGAGGGAAATTGGAAGGGGAGGTGAACCATGCGAGACTATGGACTCTGAAAAACAATCTGAGGGTTTTGAAGGGGCAGGGAGTGGGAGGTTGGGGGAACCAGGTGGTGGGTTTTGGAGAGGGCACAGATTGCGTGGAGCACTGGGTGTGGTACAACAATAATGAATAATGTTATGCTGAAAAAATAAAAAATAAGAATTCTGCTTTTGGGGCTCTGGGTGGCTCAGTGGGTTAAGGCCTCTGCCTTTGGCTCGGGTCATGATCCCAGGGCCCTGGGACTGAACTTCACATCAGGTTCTCTGCTCAGCGGGGAGCCTGCTTCCCCACTCTCTCTCTCGACCTATCTCTCTGCCTACTTGTGATCTCTGTCTGTCAAATAAATAAATAAAATCTTTAAAAAAAATTCTGCTTTTTGTCGAACGTCAATAAATATATTTACCACTGAAGATTTAAAAGGTTTATACAAAATGACTAAACACCTATGATCAAGTCATGTCACCACTTTGTAAGGTGAAGATGATTCTTTGAATAGAAGAGCATGAAATTTCTCTGACTCAGAGCAATAGGCTAATTTAGTATAAATTCTCTTCAAAGGTGATGGAAATGATGGAGCTCCATCTGCATCTTCCCAGCAGGAAGGTTTCAGGTCAGCCCTATCACTTTGCGAGAGATGACAAATGTAATATGCTTTAACTTATTTTATATTTTGGGGGGACAAAAGTAGTGAATATTATTTTTGTCCAACTCAGTTGGAGATCTGGAGATTTTATTTTCTCTCCTGGAACTTTACTAGCTCCTCAACATAGTCTGATGGGTGACTCCTGTTTAATTCCAGGGACCACTGTGAGACTGAAAAGCTGAAGCAGGCTGAAAAGGAACAGAGTTGGATTTTCGCCATGGATGTCCCCCTGTGAGGTCCTCCACTTTCCGCTGATTTCCTCCCTAGGATTCTAACCACCTGACACCCCCCAGTCATCCCTCACAGTCCACTCTGCCACACAGATTATAAACCAGACACTCTTAAGGCTGTAGCCACACCTAAGAGGAGACAGACACCTCCATCACCAAACACTGAGCAGCAGTGAGTGGGTCAATCAGACAGCATGACTGGAGTACCAAAAGCACCTATTACGAAGGAAACCTTCTATCCAACCTTTCTCTTAACTCCAGAGTGAGGACAGAAAAATAAATAACTGAAACCTAAATGGAAGTTTTGAATAGGTGCTCAGCACAAGGAAGTATCAACAAACTGATTCCCATTCAGGGAACAAATTACCCCTCAGATAATTACCCTCTCACTGTAATTTCCACAGCAGGTGGACAGTCTTCTCATCCAACTGGTCAACAGGAAGATCAAAGAATTTGGAAGCTAAGATTCTTTCTGTGAGAATAACCATAAAATCTCTGTTGGACTTCAGCCAGTTACTTCCTCTTCTGAAAATAACAAAAAACCTTTCTCTCCTGAGGTCCATAGGGCATTGGCTTTTATCCTCATCAAGCATTACAGAATTATTACCAAAGATGTGAAGGAAAAGGAAAAGATTTCACATACCAATTGCCAAGTTTAAACATGTACTACATGCAGACTTCATGACTCTCCACATGTAGGGTGATAGGACAGTTAAACAGTGATAATTTTCCATGCTTACCAGACCCTTCAACACTCAAGTCTCAAAAAATAAAAATGCATCTTGGATGATTTGATTACTTTAGAGAACCAGCATGAAGTGTCCTCAAATCCCTGAAATTAAAATTTTCATTTTACTTAGTTTTTTATAAAGATAGGTTGGATTTTATGTGAAATGTTTTATTTTTAATGAAATTTTATCTTAGCTCCAATTTATTGTTCATAATTTCAAAACTGTAGAATTATTGTTATTGTAAGGTATTCAGCTAATAATGGAGAAGTTGACTACTTCTATTATTTTATCTCTAAAGAAGTTTGAGAATTTTCAGACACCATATAATAAATCCAATGTTCATCTATTACATATGAAGATAAATATTCTTATTGCAAAAATATTTTAAGAACAGAAAAATAAAAATCAGAAAATGCCAAAATCTCAAATGTTTGGGTTTAAATCTGAAAGATGCTTTGAAGACAACCTAGTCCTACCCATTTATTGTAAAGTCACAGAGGCATCCAAGTGACTTACCCTAGTCACTCACAGTATTAGTGACAAAACTAATACCTAGTCCCAGGACTTTGGGATTCCAGGCTAGAATTCTTTGCTATGTAATTTGCTAGTTTCCCCACTAAATCTCATCTCATTGAATGTCCAAAGAAAGTCAAGAAAAAGAAAAATCGATGAAGAATTTATATGATTACTATTATGATTGAGGTATGAATTGCAAACCCTAACTCTCCACCAGTCTTTGCATCTTAGTTATTCTATTCATTTAGGGATCAAACAGTAATAATACAGAGTGATAAATCTATAAATGTTAATGGTTGTAGGTCAGCTAAGTGAAAAATATCAGGTCTTATAAATAGTTAATGATAAAAATTAAGCATACTTAGAATTATGAGCAGAATGTTTCTCATCCATTTATATCACCCAACAGAATGAGCCATCTTCACAATACTCCTTGTGAAGTATTTACCTTGAAAGTAATTACCTTGAAAAAAAAAACTCTTCACCTTTGTGGAGCTAATGGATTTTATGTATAGCCATCCTTTCACCATCAGTCACGACTGAGGTTGGAAACATGGTGACACTGAAACAGTATGCAATCTAGGACAAGATCAGTCTAGATAAAAAGCTTTCTTCCCCTATTTAAGCTAATCCTGCCAAGAACTTGTGACTCATCTTCAGCAAAGTTTGTCACTGCCAATGGGAGACACCTGGGGACACCCATTCTCAGCTATTATTCTAAGTGGACCCTGAAGGAGCTATTAAGTATCACTTTGCTGGGTGCTTGGCTTCACTGATTTTCAGACAAAGGCCAGTTCACATTTCTAATCCAAATATATATAAAAGGGTGTGAGCTTGGACAGAGAGCAGGACCAAAACTTTGTCCTAGTTCACAGAACCTGGGCAGTGCAAACCCAGGTTCAGGTGCCCAGAATAATGACCTCACAGATATGGACAGGGCTGAGGGGGCAGGGATATCAGGAAGGCAGCTGGCATTTCTAGACTGCCTTTCATGGAAGTCTAGAGCCATCAAGCAAATGTCCCCATGTTCACCAGCATAAACCTTCCCTACCAACAGCGCTGGCCCCCTCACCATCTTTCACTCACACTTTGGCTCCCTTACCAAGCTATCTTCCCTTTCCTTGTCCTCATATTTTCTCTCCCTATCTAAATTCTATCCAGATCTAACTCTAAAAGCTCAAACAAGTCTTCTTTGACTTCTGCGAGGGAAATAATTACCCTCTGGTAAATTTCAGTCACATCCAGGGACTCCCACACCATGCTTTAGTGATAATAACATGAGCTTTGCAGTCTTTACAGACCCAGGGTCAAATCCCAAGCCTGAAAGCTACTTGCTGTGTGACTTAGCACAAGTCTCTTCACCTCTCTAGACTTAATTATAATAATAAGACTTACCTCATTATTGCAGTATTTAAAAATGAAAATGGCTTGGTAATATTTTACTTCCTCTTTTCCTAGTGTGGCACCTACTTATACATATACATGTTCTTCTGTATGAGCAGAGAACAGGCTAGAAATGTCTATAACCTTCTTCCCTATGAAAAGGAACTGAATATCCCTGACAATGCATAGTCGTTGATTAAGGGACTGATTAGTTTGCTTGGAGACTTAAGTGGGTTTGTTATTAAAAGACACTTCAATCACTTCTAATTTTACTAAGCACTGTGAAGTACTTAGAACAAGCACTAAAGTAAATAGTTCACAAATGGCTTTGAGACCTGTTAATTAAACTAATGTAGTCCTTTTTTAAAATATTTATTTAATTTATTTATTTGAGAGAAAGAGAGACCACACATGCATATGTGCATGCACAAGTGGGGAGGAGGGGCAGATGGAGAGGGAGAAGCAATCTCCCTGCTGAGCAGAAACCCTATGAAGGGTCTCATTTCCAGGACCCTGAGATCATGACCTCAGTCAAAGGCAGACATGCTCAACAAACTGAGCCACCCAGGTACCCTGAATTTATAGAAGTCTCCTACTTTCTCTGAATTCAATTTTTTAATCTATAGAATGTGAATAATAATATCTACCTTCAGGATTTTTCAGGACTCCATTTTAGTTTTTATTATGGATTATTAATTTGGTTATTTTATTTAATTTATTATATATTATTAATATGGAAATAATTACACGGAAAGATTGTGCCCTGACAGCACTATACCAAATAAGATTATATTTTTTTAACAAAATAAAAGATACATAAACAAAAATTTCCTTCCTGGGATGTTAATGATATGTCACCGTTTATGAAAAAATGTGTATTAGTGAAGTTAAAAACTCAACTGTTATAATTAACTGCTATAATGAAGAAACACAAATATACTGTGGCTTAATATTTTCTCTTTTACTCAATAATCTGAAGTGTGTATGCATGGTGGGATAGTTTCCAGATGGGATAAACTTGCCCCATCTCATTAAGGATCCATATCCTCCCAAGTCAATGATTCTTGATCTCCTAAGCCATTATTGTCTTCAACTTCATGAAAGATTCCACAACCTCCACATTTCAGCTTTTAGGAAGAAAAGTGACAGGAAGCCCTAGGAAAGCAATTTATTTCAAGCAAATGAGGCATATTTGTATACATAACTTCTGCTCACAGTCTATGGGTGAAAATTTAGTTATATTGCCTATTTAGCTACAAGCGAAATGTAGTCTGGGAAGTCATATAGGAAAAACGGAGAGTAAATCTTTGGGAAAAAAATAACTATTTCTATAGATATACAAGAAAAAACTAAAGATAGGAGAATTTACAATGGGGAGGTGAACCATGAGAGACTATGAACTTGGAAAAACAACCTGAGGGTTTTGAAGGGGCAGGAGGAGGGAGGTTGGGGGAGCCAGGTGGTGGGTATTAAGGAGGGCACATATTGCATGAAGCACTGGGGTGTGGTGCAAAAACAATGAATACTGTTATGCCAAAAAGAAATTTAAAAAAAATACTGGTAAGTCAGAATGAAATTTATTCTACTCTTTTAAACAGAGACTCAAAAAAGGAAAGAAAAATTACCATATAGTTACACAGGAAGGAAAAGAAAGTTAAAGGGAAGGTAAAAGAAAGAGAGACGCAAATGATGTACACTGAAAGTTCAAAGGAGAAAGTAAGAAAATGAATTTAAGAGTTCTAACATTCTTATATAGTATCAAGAGTCCCATAGTGGTGGGACTCAGAAAAAGTATGTGTAACCCCCCAAAGCTGCCATTTGACAGACAAGGGTACTAGGCAGAGTTAAAGAATGACTGGCTGAAAGACAGTAGGGCCTGTGCTGTGAGACAGAGCAGAAAGGGAAGGCTTCCAACAAGGAGATGTTTGGAAACTTGTACAAACTTAGGGATCTACAGAATGCCATGGGGAGTCCTACCTAGGCAATACCATAGTCCACTCTTCCCAGGGCCTATGTCCTAACCTCAGCTAGGACCAACTGTTAAAACTATCTAATTATTGGGGCACCTGGGTGGCTCAGTCATTAAGCATCTGCCTTTGGCTCAGGTTATGATTCCAGAGTGCTGGGATAGAGCCTTGCATAGGGCTTCCTCCTCAGTGGTAGCCTGCTTTTCCCTCTCCCACTCCCTATACTTGTGTTCCCTCTCTTGATGTGTCTCTTTCTATCAAGTAAATAAAATCTTTTTTTTTATCTACTTATTAATTTTTGGTTGATTCCATACTTCCCAGCTATAGCCGTGAGTGTATTTCATACTCTTCAAGTCTTTCCTTTTCTGCCTTTTTCTCATACCTACCAGCCTTGCCTCATACCTTCCTGAAAAGGGAAACACCAACCTATCAGACTTCCTTCACCTCGTTCCTTCTCATCTCAATCTTTCTACATCATTATCCTTGGTCTTTGTTTACTCCTGTTCTCTGTTAAAGTTCTATGAGAAACCAGTAGAATAACCATGAACAGCTCATTTTCCCTAAAAACTGTTGAACATTATTATTTTCTTT
>NW_026740853.1:0-6613 GCF_022355385.1 Mustela nigripes
ACAGAGAGAGACACAGCAAGAGAGGGAACACAAGTTAGGGGGTGGGACAAGGAGAAGCAGGCTTCCTGCTGAGTGGGGGGTCCGATGCACAAATTGATCCCAGGAGCCTAAGATCATGACCTGAGCCAACGGCAGACCCTTAACGACTGAGCCACCCAAGTGTCCCAGCTTGGCAGTGTGTTCATTGCAAAAGGTGGTGAACATCTAGGGAACATTGGCTTATAGACCTGGCAAGGAAACAAAGCTAAGCAGAGCCAGATGGTTCCAGTGAACAGAATGTTGCTGGGAGTGTTCAGTGGCTGTCTGGATTCTCAGGGCACTTAGGGAACTTCCAGGAATAAGGGAGGGTAAGGGGCAGCAGGAAGTAGCCCAAGGCCCCAGCATCCCTCCCTGTCTTATGGGGCCTCTGGGCATCCAGACCTAGAGCATCAAAATCAAGCCAGCCTGTGTTATTGTATCTGTAAGTGTGTGTATGAGTAAGTATGTGGAAGTATGTATGACTTTGTGAGTGTGTGCTTATAAGTATGTCAGTGAATGTGTATGAATATGTGTGAGTATGTAAGACTGTGTTAGTGAATGTATGTAAATGGGTGTTGAGTGTAAGCATGTACGAGTATGTGTTACTTTGTGCATGAGTGTGTGTGACTATGTGAGTATGCAGGTATGTGGGTGTATATTTATATGTGTTAATGTGTTCAGGGAAAATGTGTGTCAATGTGTAAGTTTCTATATATGAGCATGAGAGTGAAATGAACAGATGTCAGTGAATGCACCTGTGTATAAATGTATACATGGGTTAATGTGTCTTGTATGTGACTGTGTGAGTATGTATGAATTTGTGAGCATGTACAAGTTTGTCTGTACATAACTGTGTGTGAGTCAATGTATGACTGTGGATGTCCAAGTATATATTTTTGAGTGTTAATGTGTATAATTAGATTTGTGTCAGCGAATGTATGTGAGTGTGTGTGAAAGTGTTCAAGAGTAAAAATGTCTGGTGTATGAGTATGTATGAGTTTGCGTGAGTTAGTGTGTATATGAGTATAAGTAAGTATGTGCTAATGGGTGAGTGTACCTGTGTTCGTGTATGAGTGAATGAATGAGAAAATGTGTGAGCGCTTGTGTGAGTGCATGTGTTAAATGGTGGTTTTCATTTCTTTGAGGAATCAAACAGAGACGGAAGAAGGCAGAGCACGACACATGTCAGTGCTTCACAGAACAGGAGCAAGACTTATGTTGGTAGGTACCCAGCTGATGAACTCTACAGCTGCCTCTACTATGCAATCATCCATTTGCAGCCCCTGGCATGTTACTTTTATCAAGGTTTCTACAGTTGTGTGTGTTACTAATATTCTTGTGTGATCAAAGCCTATGTGAACATCTGTTTGTGAGTCTTTTTTCTGGACTTTTGTTTTCCTTTCTCTTGGATAAACACCTAGCATTGGAATGGCTGGGCCACAGAATAGGGTTATGTTTAACTTTATGAGAAACTCTTCACAGATTTCCAAAGCTGTTATGATAATTTGGACTCCCATTAGTACTGCCTGTTTCTTGGAGTTCTCAAAAATTTCATGTTGTCACCTTTGAACTTTTATCCATTCTGGTCAGTGACTCATTGTGGTATTTCACTGTGCTATCAATTTGCATTTTTGTGATGATTAATGATATGGAATACTTTTTTGTGTGATTATTAGCTATCCTGCTTAATGAACTGCCCATTCAAGTCCTTTATAAGATATACCTGTTGGGACTATTTTCTCCCTGTTATGTCTTGTCTATTCACTTTCTTAGTGGTGTCTGTTCATAAGTAGATAGATTAAACTGTGATGAGGGTTCACTGCATCCTTTCTTTTCTTCTATAGTGATTAGTTAATGGGTCCTGCCCAAGAGATCTTTCCCTAACCCACATTTGCAAAGGTATTACCTTGTTTTCCTCTAGAAGCCCTGTAGTTTTAGCCTTGCATTTAGGTCTTAGGATGTGCCTAAATTAATTTTTGTATTTGAGGGGAGGTGTAGGGTCAGGATGCATTTGAAAAAAATTCATTTTGACACTGATTTTATTTGGAGTGTTGGTAAAAAATTAGTTCTGTACTTGTGGTCTATGATGGTGTTCCATATTTCCCTCTTCTGTACTTTTCAGTTCCAGACTTTCCATTTGGTTCTTCATTATAGATATCACTTTCCTATAGAGACTTTTCCTCATTGTTTCCTTCATTATTTTTATGTTTCCCTTTCAATTCTGGAACATATTTATTTCCAATAGCTGTCTTAAAGTAGCTGTGTGTAGGGGAGCCTGGGTGGCTCAGTGGCCTCTGCCATCGGCTCAGGTCATGATCTCAGGGTCCTGGGATCGAGCCTCACATCGGGCTCTCTGCTCAGCAGGGAGCCTGCTTCCCCCTCTCTCTCTGCCTGCCTCTCTGCATATTTGGGATCTCTCTCTCTGTCAAATAAATAAATAAAATCTTAAAAAAAAATAATGATGTGTTAAGTTGCTGTATGTTAATCCCATCATCCTAGCAATTTCTGGGCCTACTGGCACATTTCTCCCTTGTTTATGGGTCATGTTTCTTTCCTTCACATATCTAGAAGTTTTGCATAGAGGCCATTTTGGCTATTATGTTGTTAAGAGTCTAAGTTTTGTTTACCTTACTTATGTGTTCAGTTTTTTTCCACTATGCACTTTGTTCACTTACTAGCCTTTCAGGGTTTGTTGTTAAGCTTTGTTAATGTAGGTCTTATAGAGCTACGTGAGCCATTTTCCTAATGTATGACTACACTGGGTTCTGTGATGAACATCTGGGGACTTCAGTGTGGTGTCTCTACTGTGGCTGGCAGGAACACTGTGTAAGCTCTGGTAGCTCTCTATCTTATAGCTCCTGGTGGGTGTTCTGTGTCCAAACTTGTGGTGTCTCAATCTGAGCATGCAGAGTTAGTATGCAGTTATAAACTCAGCAATAACTTTGTGCCATACTCTGGAGTCTTTCTATGCCCAGTTCCCTTCTCTCTAGTACACTGCTTGCAAAATGGAGTAATATCCAAATCCACAACTCAGCAAGATTGCCACTGCTTCTTAGATTCCCTCTCACTATGCCATAGACTGTGAAGTACCGCCATGTCAATCGCGGCACTGATCTTTGGCCTCACCTTGGTTATTTGCCTTCTCTCGGGTCTCACAATCCTGGCAAACTCTCCACAGCCAAGAAGCTCATCCTGTAGAGGACAGAGTTAAATGGTTAGAAGATATTTGGTACCTGAAGAAAAGGTTAGTGTAGATGGGGCCCAGAGTGATGAATAGAGGGACAAGGAAAGGGAGCAGGTCCACAGGGAACGTGTATGGGGCTGTGCAGTTCCTATGGTGCCCATGCTATCTTTGGACTTCTGCTCCAGATATGCAGCAGACTGCAGGAATCTCCACAGAAGTATCACCACCCTAGCAGTTTGTAAAGAAGAGGAGTAACCTGCTCATGTCTGTGAACTACAAAAGTCAGTCAGAAAAAAAGTGTTTGTAATGAACTAGAGGGAGATTTGTGTCATATCAGAAGTGCTTATACAGGTCCAGGTGATAAGTGAACCCAGAGGCTATTGAGTGTTACGTACTGAGGTTAGAGGAATACCAAAGCTGGGAGTCAAACAGATTCCTGTCAGACAGGATCTCTTTGCAGACCTAAGCCAAAATTCTCCATTGAAAAGTGGCATTTTGCCTAGCCATCTCCCACTCCCTAGAGGCAGCTGTCTTTGTCAGCTAGTACCTGCTCTTTTCTAAACCAAAACTACAGGAGGAATTCAATGTCCCAAGAGGGAGGGCCTAGGCTCTGTCTAGAGGCCATGTTCTACTGGCTCCACTCTTGTGTGAACTGACCCTGAAAAGGCTCATTTCTGCCAGGGAGTGTGTGAGGACCACAAACTCAGGCAGAATTGATTTGTCCCGACTTTGCCCCAGTATGTCATCCCAGTTAAGGCCAAACAACTTGCTTACAGTGAACTACCACTCTTAGTAGCAAGTGTTTACTGGATTGCTCACAACCTCTTTGCCTAAAGGTAACGTTTCCTTGACATTCCCCCCAGGGATTCTGATCACTGCCCTCCTCACACACACACTTGTGGTTTGGAGAAATCATAAGCTGGTTTGTCTGCAGCTCACTAGAGCTTTGGGGAAACCACCTATAGACCCACCAACAAGGACACAGAGGAGGGGCCTACAGCAGCCCAAACTGGTGACGGGTGACAGAGCAGTACATACAGGAAATACACATGGCCAGCTCCCACAAAACCCTGAGGTTTCCTTGGCAACCAAGGTCCCAACCCTCCCACAATATGTGGGCGAGCATCGCAAAGTCTTCAGAGCTAGTGTCAAAAAAGAAACCCAGGCAGTTCCTTTGGAAATTCAAGAGGAATAAACCTTTCCCAGGTGTATTAGACTCTTATGGATGCAATAAAAGTTACCATCAACTGGGTGGCAATTTATCAAAAAAGAAAAATTTATTGTCCCACAGTTCTGGAGGATAGAAGTTGGAAATTGAGGTGTAAGGAGAGTTTGATCCTTCTGGAAACTCTGAGGGAGAACCTGTCCCATTTCTTTATCCTAGCTTCCGGTACCCTTAGTATATGGCAGCACGAATCCAGTGTGCACATGGCATTCTCCACTGTGTATGTCACTGTGTCCAAATTTCCACGTTTTATAAGGGCTTCAATTGTATTCCATTTTAACTAATTACATGTGCAATGAACCTATTTTAAAGAAAGTTCACATTCTCGCAGAGGCAATATAGCTCAGGGGGAGAGCACTTGATTGCAAAATAAGTTCACATTCTGAGGAACTAGGAATTAAAACTTACCAAACAAATTTTGGGGGTACAAAATAAGTTTATAGCACCAGGTAATCAAAAATACCACCTCAAATATTATGGTTCATACGACATTAAGCATGGCAACACAATCAATTAATTATAACAATATATCCAGTACTCTTTCTTTTTTAAAAAAATATTTTACTGGGTCACCTGGGTGGCTCAGTCGGTGAAGCATCTTCCTCTGGCTCAGATCATGATCCCAGAGTCCTGGATGGTGCCCTGCTTCCCAGGGTCCTGCTGCTCCCTCAACCTCTGCCTGCCACTCACCCTCCTTGTGCATCCTGTCACTCTCTCTGTCGAATAAATAAATAAAATCTTTAAAAATATTTTCTATTGATTTATTTCCTTATTTAGAGAGAAAGAACATGAAAACGGAGGGACAGAGGGAGAGGGAGAGAGAGAATCTCAAGCAGACTCTGCACGGAATGTGGAGCCCAACATGTGCCTTGATATTATGGCCCTGAGATCATGGCTGAGCTGAAATCAAGAGCTGGATGCTTAACCAACCGAACCACCCAGTGCCCCCATTTATTTTTCTTAAAAAGACACAAGGAAAGGCTGACCACAACGCCTAATAAAATTAGTGACTTTATTTTTGAGGTTTACATGATTGTTACTTATTGTTTCCCAAAAGACCAACACTCGAGGGAAAAACACGCAGGGATGCCTGCCATACATTCTATTATAATGCCTTATTTGATAGCATAGCGTTTTAGTTACAGATCACGTACGTTTATAACATACCAGGTGATGAGTCTTGTCACCCAGTTCTGCAACTGGTTAGAAAATGGACAAAAGGGTGATACCTCTAGAGAATTTAAACCTCAGTATTGAAGACGTTAGTAATATATTATTCTTATTATTCTATTATATTATAATATTCAAAGAGGTATCCTATCATGTGTTAGTAATATATTATTATTACTGTATTATATTATATTATAATATTCAAAGAGGTATCCTATCACGTGTTTCTTAGTGTTTTAGAACATATTCTTCCAGGGGCGCCTGGGTGGTTCCGACAGTGAAGCCTCTGCTTTTGGCTCGGGTCATGACCCCAGCGTCCTGGGATCCCGCCCAGCATCGGGCTCCCTGCTCGGCAGGGAGTCTGCTTCTCCCTCTCCCTCTGCCCCTCCGCCCCAGTCGTGCTCGCTCGCTCTCGAAGAAATAGATAAAATATATATATTTTAATTCTTCCATCTGCATATTAACGCAATCATTTAACTTGGCGGGGAAAAAGTCAGACTGTTCAGACAGAAATTAAGGGCGATGTGCTTCATCGGTGTGACAACAATGAGGGCTTTCTCTAGTAAAGTTCCAGGGCATATATTCCCCATATGTTGAATGAGCTAGATCTGCAACTTCAAAGTTTTAGCAGCAATATGGGGAAAACATGCATAAAGTAAGGGCATTTTAATCAAGAACTAATTATTGTCAAGCCTATTTAAATTAATGTTCAGTGTGCCCTGACTTTTCCAAGCAAATCACTTGGAGCAGAGTAGTAGTCACTCTCTTTCTTTCTTTTCTTTCTTTCTTTCTTTCTGTATTATTATTTTTTTAATTTTTTATTTTTTATAAACATATATTTTTATCCCCAGGGGTACAGGTCTGTGAATCACCAGGTTTACACACTTCACAGCACTCACCAAAGCACATACCCTCCCCAATGTCCATAATCCCATCCCCTTCTCCCAACCCCCCTCCCCCCGGCAACCCTCAGTTTGTTTTGTGAGATTAAGAGTCACTTATGGTTTGTCTCCCTC
>NW_026740854.1:0-6604 GCF_022355385.1 Mustela nigripes
CATTCATTCATTCATTCATTCATTCATTTTGCCTTTTTAAAATTGAAGTACGGTTGACATATATTAGTTTCAGTTGTACAATATGGTGATTCAACAATGCTCTGCATTATGAAATGCTCACCGTGATAAGGGCTGTTATTATCTGTCATCATATAAAGTGATTACAATATTATTGACTCTATTCCCTATAGTTTGTTTCATCCTTGTGACTTATTTATTTTATGATTGAAAGTTTGTACTTGCTAATGCTAGGAGTTCTAAATTCTCATTTAGTCCACACACACCCTTTAGCAATTTGTTAATATTTTAGCTGAATTCTTCTTACCAGCTTGTATGGTGCTTGGCAGGATCTGCTCCAGGTAAGCAGTACTGTGCTCCTTTTCTCCTTGCAACAATTGTATTTTCATGGACCTGGGATCATTTGGTTGTACTGCATTCTCAGCTCTTTGTTGGAAGAATGGAAGCAATTTTCTTTTTAGCTTTCTGATTCCTCTGAAGAAGCCAGAAGTCTTGATTGACTTTAAAAACCAAGATATATAGCAACATTTTGCATTTGGTGGAATTTGGTATTTCTACCATTGAAAGAATTTTGAGATAGTAGTCAGCTAAGGAATATATTTTAGAATTTATTTAACTACCTGTAGTATCCTTCTATTAGAAAAAAATACTTTAGTAGCAATTCATCCTAATAATGACATATAAAATGTATATTATGATAACAAATAAAGTCTTGCAAAAAAAATCTACATAGACTTTTTCAATATCTTGAAACAGAGGGAGGGGACAAGTTTATAGGAGAGAGTAGTCAAAGAAAACTGTGGTATTCAGTGAGGAAATAGCATCCTGCTTGCTTTTTTGGTAGGCGATGATCAGGCCAGGTGCACTGAGGCTATTTCCTCACTAGAGTAGGGCAAGTTTCAAGGAGAGAAACAGAAGGTGGCTATACTACTGTACAAACCGTGGCACAGCAAGAATTTCCCTCTGTTGTAGTAAGGTGAACTTCCGGTTTAGGATTTCTCAGTCCTGATGCATTCTTCACGACCAGCACAGCTCTGAGCCTCCAGAATTACTGGTGCATCCCATCACTCAAGGGAGGCATGAGTGATTCTATTCACCGTTTTCTTGACCTTGGGTTTGTCCTCTGCACAGCTTGTTGGGGGTTTGACGGTAAGCGAAGGTGATAGCTACCTTAACAAATCATCGCCTAAAAGTCATCGTCAACATTGAACCAACCTAGCTCACGTGTATATACATTTTGAAATATTTTGTTGTTAATTTTAGTAGACTTTTGGGAACATTATCAATAAAGAAAAATATGGACAGCCAGGTGCCTAATATTTTAAAGTTTGAAATTTATTTCCTTTAATTTCTTGGCAATAGTGAGACTGATACTGAAATTTTTTATTATAAGAGCAATGTGATTCTCATTTATTTCTTTTCTAGCTTTCTCATTACCTGAGCATAAATAAAATACATTCAAATTGCCTACCTTTTATTATAGCTGAGGAACTGAAAGAAGAAAGGCAAACTGAAGAAAAATGCTAAATATATAAAACTATGGATATATACAATACATATTTAATATATAAATATATTTGATATGATAAAATATATTAATTTTGACATATTTATCAAATATAATTAAGTATATTTGTTAAAAATTTAACTCAATAAATTATTAAATATTTTAAATATTTATACAAGAAATATACACAAATAAAAGCAACTGGGTGGCTCAGTGGGGTGAGCATCTGACTCTTGGTCTCAACTCAGGTCATGATCTCAGGATTGTGTGTGATCCACCCCACATGGGGCTCCGTGCCCAGCACAGTGTCTGCTTAACATTCCTAGACCCTCCCCCTCCCTTCCCTTCCCCGCTCTAGGCCTTCTCTCTCTCTCTCGAAAAATATTTAAATAAATGAATAAAATCTTTTTTTCCAAATCAATAAATATACTCAAATATAAATGTATAAAAAAGAAAAAGTATGTAGAGTCATACAGGTATCCTCGCTTTTCAAAAGTGAATGTTACTCTACTTTGCTTTTAAAAAGATCTACATTGGGACACCTGGGTGGCTCAATGGATGAAAGCCTCTGCCTTTGGCTCACGTCATGATCCCAGTCTCCTGGGATCAAGCCTGGCATCGGGCTCTCTTCTCGGTGGGGAGCCTGCTTCCCCCTCTCTCTCTGACTGCCTCTCTGTCTGCTTGCATTCTCTGTCAAGTAAATAAATAAAATCTTTAATAAATAAATAAAATAAAAATACCTACATTAGTATGTTTTTGTTAACCAAAAGAAGTTCAGATAGGATTTTTGCTTCGATGGAAAAAGGCAAAAAGTGAAAGTAGCATTCAGTGTTTGGTTTGCAGGCAGATCCTTATAGAGGCAGCACGCTCTCCCAACAGAAGAGGGGCATCACCAAGCTCCTTCCCTAGGAACTACACTCAGCAGCTCAGCATCCAGCTGCCACAGCTGTGAGCATCAGTGGTTTATTTCAATTTATTTTGTGCATCTGTTAGCAAGCTGTATCAGAAAAGCCTAAGGGGTTATTTTTGGGGTCAAAAAAATTTCCATATAAAGTACCAGTAACTGCTTCTTTGCTTTATGCCTACCATTTTGGCTTACAAAAACTTTGGTAGGAATGCTCTACTTTTGAGTAGTGGGGGAAACCTATATATTGACATATGCTCTGTTTAATTCTTGCATCTTTTGTTTCTTACCTAAAGACTACTGCGCTGAAGACACTTTCATTTATTTGAATCCATTTATAGTGACTCCAAATCATATTCCAGCAGAGGTTTTACAGCAGAAATCTTTGATGGGGGTTGAGGAGCTTCTGGTGTAGTTTTGCTGGTTGTCAGTATCCAGAGCAATATCGGAGTACAAATAAATCCAAGAAATGGTCACTTTCAAGATGAGTTCATACACTCTCTGAAGTTACTTATTTTCAAATAGGTTCCAACTATCACTTCTTTATTTTTCCCCTTTGAGCTTTCAGATTTTCAAGGAATGATTAATCTACACTTATTATGTGCTTTTTCTTGCAGAGCACAGATGTAAATACTAAAGCCCAAGGTGCCATTCTCCTTTTTAACAGTGAAATTGAATCACAGACATAATTAACTCCAAGTTCTACATAAATAACAGCAACTTCTCTCCAAATTTGATTAGTAGAGGCATTTTTACACTTAAAACTCTTGTCTATTTACGCATATAATAGTACACAGTGGTTTGTTTTGGCTTTCCAAATGAATGTAGTAACTTTTGAACACAGATACCTTGAGGCATTTGTTTCTTATAATAAAATCACAAATGGCTTTCCTGGGTTGGAATTCAAGCAAATTGTGTCTGTCGATCATGCCTTCAGTACAAGATAGCAGAGTTCTCATTCACTCACTAAAAAAAAAAAAAAAAAAAAAAAAAAAAAAAAATCACAAATAAATTATAGCAATGAATGCTAGGAAGAAATTTGTAAAAGATTACACTGGAAACAGAGGACCATCTACTACATACAAATTTTCACATTTAGCTATCTGAATGGCTGATATTTGTTAGACTTTGATCTAGATGTAATAATTTCTGTTGTGTCTTTTTATCTCACAAATCCCTTTGAGTAACAATTGTTTCCATTTTATAGCTGAGCCATGTGAAACTCGGAGAAAATAATTTAAGTTCACACAAGTATTAATTGACATTGTTGAAAGTTCTTCTCAGTTTCTCTTATCTGAACCATAATCTTATTTGAGGTCATATGAGGAAAGCTAACATATGAGATAGAAAAACATAGTATTTGGGGCACCTGGGAGGCTCAGTTAGTTAAGAGTTCAGCTCAGGTCATGGTCCCAGGGTCCTAGGATAAATCCCCATGTCAGACTCCCTGCCTAGTGGGGAGTCTGCTTCCCTGTCCCCGCCCCTCCCTCTGCTCACGCTTGCTCTCTCTCTCTTCCTCTCTCTCAAAAAAAAACAGAAAATATATTTTTTTTAATGTGATTAAAGTCAAATTGGGGATGAGGTGTTGTTTCTCTTTTATTCTCATGTAACAAGTATTTTGTGATATCTGCCCCCATCCAAATAGCTATATAGAACAATACAGGTAGGGAGCATCTGGGTTGTTCAGTCAGTTAAGCTTCCTACTCTTGACTTCATCTCAGGTCTTGACCTCAGGGTCATGTACTTAGAAAAAAAATACAGATAAGATTTTTTTTTTAATATGAATACAATAAAAAACTTTGCAAAATGTCTGGAGACCCAAGTTCTGTAATGAGAATCTAAATGACATATTAGATTTATTTATGTAAAATGAATTATATAATAGATTTTATCATAAATCTGGATGCTGCACACATAGCCTTGATGGCAACCCTTACTTAATGTGAATCAGAAAATAATTTATTTCCAGTTGTACCCTTTTCTGACTGGACTGTTCAGGGCCATCCCATTTTTGCTTCAAGGCCTACAGAACATATAACCAGTAGGTCTTGCTCTTTGCTAATTTAATCTGGGCTTTGATTTTCTGAACTTGTAAGTGGAGCATGTTGATTACATTATCCTCCTTCAGCAGTAGTTCTTCCCCCCTTTTTGACTTCTGGATCTGAGCCTCATCAAAGACTGTCCATGGGCTGCTACATCGAGGAGAGAAACTTTACATGTTAGGTGGTGAGGGGACTCTTTCCTTTTGAAAGTAAATTTCCAGTTGTTGACCACCCTGTCAGGCCATAAGAAACCCTCTGTATACCCCAGAAATAGTTGCTAAAGAAGTTATCACTCATGCCCTAGCATATGTAGATTGCAAATTTCATATAGCTTTGTCTTCTAAAAAAATCAGCATCAAGGGAACAATCTTAATTCCAATAATATCTTCACATTGAGCAATGATTTTTTTCTATAATATTAAGATAAAAAGACTACAGACTTAATTACAGATATGTGTAATATCTTTACTATTAATTCACATATCTTGCAAGAATATAAGATGGTGTCTTTTCAGAGTATCTGGCAGATCTGAGTCTTTTGTTTGTTTTTCACATATTCTGAATTTCTGCTAATGTCTAAAAGTTAACCGTGAAATCCTTGAGGCTAGAACTTGGAGGGGGTGCTTTTATATTCCATGCTTAAAATGCAAAGTATATTTTTTGGAGTTCTATAAATGAATGTATTTTAACAAACAAACAAAAAGACTGACATTATTGTTCATCAAAGCTGTCTTGTAAAAGAACTTCCTGATGGCAAAGATGATGTTGCTACAAAGGGAGATCACATAGTCTTTAATTAAAAACAGGCACTATATCTGCCTTGTACTATTCTTTACTTGTAAGCAAGTCGATGGCTTGATTATGTAATTGCTTTAGATCCTTTCAAGTATATATGCTGTGATTTTGGTTTACATCACAGCCTCTGTGATTTTGAGCTTTTTTAAAAAAACATGTTCTATTAAATCTGCTTCCTTCCATTTGCCTTAATTTTTATATTAGGTTTATAGCCACACCAGCAACACTAATCTTTAATAATGCACAAAGATACATGAGTAATGTATTATGTCAAATTAACACAAAAATTCTATTCTTCCCCATAGTTCATTTTAATTAAAAATGTATTCCTAAATACTTCCTTGATTAGGGACTAATGCTCTATTAATTTGAAACACATCTACTGAGAACAGAGTAAATTCAGAGAGAGGAACTGACATTACATGAAATGTAACTTATCACCCTGCAGAATACGTTATGCCACTATTCACAATGCTTGCATGTTTCCCATTATGCATTAAAATGCACAACGCAGGTGTAATGACAGATTTGGGGAAAAGGCTGTAGCAAAGAAAACTCGTGAGGAATACTGTGCAGGTATGTATGCTAATAGGAGAAAAACATTTACAATTTGCACTACCAAGAGAAAAATAAGCAAAATAAGCATGATGGATGAATAGATGTTCCACAGAAATGTTTTCTAAAATGTAGTCATTGATTTTTTTAGTGACTAAAAACTTACATCAATTTATCAGTGACTCTTTTAAGATTCACTGAACACCAATTGTATGTTAAACATTTAAAACTGTGGAAAAGTAAAAAAACATAAACAAAAATAAAAAACTAGGAAAGCCAATTTAATCCATCAGAGTGTCTACAGAGTGCTATGAATTTTGTAAGACTGATGAATCACAGACCTGTACCCCTGAAACAAATAATACATTATATGTTAATTAAAAAAGAGAAAGATCTGTAAAATGTATAATAAAACATATTTATTTGTGTATTTATCATTAAATGAAAGATCTGTAATAAGTCTAATAAATAACTGAAATATCAAAGAAAAAAGCAAAAAGAGGCAAATGGCAACATTTGACAACTTCAAAATATTTACAAATAAGCATTTTCAAATGGAAAATTTTAAAAATTACTGAGAACTGGGGCCTGGGTGGCTCAGTTGGTCAAGCATCCAACTCTTGATTTCGGCTCAGGTCATGGTCTCAGGGTTGTGGGACTGGATCCCATATCAGGCTCCATGTGGTGTGAAGCCTGTTAAAGATTCTTTGCCTCCTTCTCCCTATGTCTCCCTCTGTCTTCCTGTCTGTCTCTCTCTCAAAAAAAAAAAAAAAAAAAAAAAAA
>NW_026740855.1:0-6603 GCF_022355385.1 Mustela nigripes
CTTTCTTGTTCTTTCATGGTTGTTGGTTTTTTTTTTTTTTTTTTTTTAGTCATATACTTGGATTCCTTTCTCTCTATTCTTTGCATCTCTGTTACTGGTTTTTTGTTTTTTAAGATTTTATTTATTTATTTATTTTACAGACAGAGATCACAAGTAGGCAGAGAGGCAGCAGAGAGAGAGGAGGAAGTAGGCTCTCTGCTGAGCAGAGAGCCTGATGTGGGGCTCGATCCCAGGACCCTGAGATCATGACCGGAGCCGAAGGCAGAGGCTTTAATCCACTGAGCCACCCAGACGCCCCCATCTGTTACTGGTTTTTGATTTGTGGTTACCATTCTGCTTGTATATAACATTTTCATATAGCAGTCTATATTAAGTTGATGTTCACTTAAGTTCAAACCCATTCTTTACTCTGCTGCACATGTTTTAGGTATATGGTATCCTATTTACCATCCTTTTATGTTTTGAACCCCTTGACTGATTTTCATGGAAATATTTATTTTTACTGCTTTTGTGTTTTTTACTTTTCATACTGTCACTTTCCTTGCCACTGAGTCCCCTTTAGTATTTCTTGTAGAGCTGGTTTAGTTGTCATGAACTCCTTTAGTTTTTGTCTGAGAAACTTACTACCTACCTCCTTCTATTCTATATGAAGACATTTTAAATTTTATGTAGTCAGCTTTATTCACTTTTTAATGTGTTCTGGGTTTGATGTTATGCTTAAGGAAGTCCTTCCCATCAAATTATATAAAAAACAATAGCAACAAGAACAAAAAACTGTCCTATGTCTAGTACATTTATTGTTTAGGTTTTTACATTTAAATATTTTATTTATCTGGAATTTCTTTTGGTATAAAGAAATGAGGAAGTGTTTCATTCTTTTTTGGATGGCTTAGCCAGTTATTCTAAGCCACTTACTAATAATACATATTTTCTCCATCGAATTAAAAATCTTTCTCTATAAAAACCAAATTTTGGGGTCTATTTCAGGTTTTTCTATTCATTTCCATTCATTTGGCTATCAGTTAATGAGCCAGGGCAAGAATATTTTAATTACTATAACTTTATAATATAGTCCAATCTCTGCTAGGACTAGTATTTCTCCTATACTCTTCTTTATCATACAGATTGTGGCTTTTCTTATATTTCTTTTTTGATAAGAATTTTAGAGTCCATCTGAGGATCCTACTCTCCCTCTACTCCTCCCCCCAATTATTTCCTTTTAAATATTATTCATTTGAGAGAGAGAGAGAGCAAGCAGGGGGAGGAGCAAAAGGAGAGGGACAAGCAGACTCTGTGCTGAGCACAGAGCCTGAGATGGTGAGGCTTCATCTCACAACCCTGAGATCATGACCCTCTGAGCCAAAACCAAGAGTTGGACACTTAACTGACTGAGCCACCCAGGGGCCCCTCCTTTTGGTATTGACCATGTAAAATTTATAGATTTAATGCAGGGAAGATAGACATCTTTGTAAGGAATCCTCCTAGTGAAGAAAAGGGAATATCTTTCTATTTAAATCTTTTATTTTCCATTATATGGTTATATGTAATTACTTCATCTGTTACATATTGCTTAAGTTTTACCTAGTTATTTTTTCTTTTGGATTACAATTCTAAGAGATATTTTTTCTTCTTTCTATTTTCTGGTTGGTGGTTGTTTTTAGAAAACCAGTTGATTTTTTTTACATTAATTTTGTAAACACTTATCTCAATCTTATTGTTTGGGTTCCTTTGTCAGTTGATTCTCTTTGGCTGTATAGATAATATGATTGTATATCTGGAAAAACAGTTATTTCCCTCTTGCTAATTTTCATTTTATTTCTTGTGGTTTCCAAGGGACATGAAAATTATGGGGTATTAGTATAACATGTTTTTCCACCCTGATTTGGAGGATGGTCAGTCCTCTGTGCCAGGAGCTTTGAGCTCTGAACCTGTGATAGGAGATGGTAGAATGAAGGAGTAGTCATCAAGGACTCTGGCTTTAGATTGAGGGATTCACATCTCATCTCCGCCCTTTATCAACTGTGTGACCTTGGACAAGTACTTATTTTCTCTGTGGGTCAGTTTCTCATCTCTAAAATCATAGGATCTATCTCACAGGGCTAAAAGTGTCTGTGTGCATAAAAGTGCTTAGTCCTGTCATTGGCATATGGAAAGCATTAAAAAATGTTGTCACAGGGCTAATAGTCATGGACAATTTTAGTAGGGCTAAACTACAGAAATTTATAATGCCGACATTTTTAGATGTTTAAGAACCAATCTCCAAGCTCTTCAGCTTTTTTCCTGTATTAAAACTAGTACTGTGTAAAGAATCTAGGTCTTTAATAAACTGATACGTTTATTGACATTAAAATATACCTGACTGCTAGTTCTTAGAGCAGTATCCTCTTTTCCATGGGGACTTGTCTTTTGATTGGAGACAGAGCCTGACGGAATGAAGCAGTGCATGAAGACCACCTCTCAGGTGAAGGCAGTTGAGATTAGAGAGTTTGTTGGGTGATCTTTAATTCAACATTGCACAAAGATAAAACTATTTCTTGCCATTGAGGAGTAAATGGTCTATGTAATATAAATGCTCATACATCTAGCCAGAATTTGTTTTGCAGGTGTCTCAGTTCATTTATGCTGTTTTGGATCACCTGCTGAACAAACCACCAGGGATCTGGGTGAGGCTCTAATGAGGCTGGGGGACTCACCCCGGGGCAAGAGTTTAGGTATGATGACCTAATCGCAGGCAGGAGGTGCGGGGTAATTTTAGTTGTCCATCATCTGGCAATTGCAGCTACCATTTGCTGAACTCTAGTAATGGACCAGATACTTGAGGTATGTCAGTATTATCATCTGTAATCCTCTTCACACCTCCCAGAGGAATGCATTGTGGACTTTATTTCACAGATAAGGAAACAAATGCTCAATGAGGAAGAGAATTCACCAAGGCTAACCAAGTAGTAAATGGCAGAATTGGGATTTGAACAGGTGTCTGTCTGTCTGCTGTCACCACCACCATGCTTTATTCTGATTATTTGTGACTTAGCTCATATCAACTTTTGCCAGAGTTCTAGAGGAGGGAGCTCTGCTAGTGAGGGGTAAGAACTGTAAGAGTTTATTGGCTGAAATCCCTGGGACATTCCTGCTTAACTCAGCCTGCTTTGTAACCATGTTGACTTTGCCTAGTACAGTTCTGCAGGTTGTCTCCTGCACAAGAGAACTCAGCAGAGGGAGCAAGAGAGGGCGAAAATCAGATTGAGCTCTACTTGCTGAGGGCATATTGGTGAGAGGCTGCATGTGTCAGAGGAAGGGAGTGCCTTTTTCCAGTTCCTGCAGTGGTGACATGTGGGTTCATTGCCTCCCTGACTCAGAGGCCAGCACCAAAAGCAGTTATGCATGTTTTCCTTACTTGGGGGTAGCTGCTGGAGCACAGAAATAACAGTGCCCCAGGCAGCTGATCCAGCAGCTTTCAGTTATGTCTGGGTATATCTCTTCTGCTCCAGGGTTTTTACCTGACTTTACTGGTTCGTGATACCCTGCTGTGGGCATCCTCACTCCAGATCTGTCATTGCTTTGGTTTGCAGTCCATCTGCCCCTCTACTATTCTGCATCTGCAGTTTTCTTAATTTCTCTACCTGGAACAGATTCAGGTTTTGTGGGACCTGCAGTTTATGAAATTTTAGATCTCTCTTCAAAAAAATATAAAACTCTGAATACAAAATTAGGTGCAGAGTGTGGGAAGAGGCCTGTGCAAGTGAGGAGAACCTAAAGTTTATACACTTTATAGCCTCCTGGTAAATCTGCCTGCCTCTGCCACACCCTTGCTTACCCTTTCTCCTGGGCCTTATCACCTGTCTCTATCCAGTTCTCTTGGATGGACATGGCCCTAGCTTTAGCCTTCAACATTCTGCCAGCACATGACTTCCTGTCTCTGGGCCCCAGCTCCATGCTTTGCTGCAGGGAAGAGCAGGCCTTCCTTGTGCTGGTCTGCAGCTCTGACCTGCCTCCATGTGGCCCCTGCCTGATGGGGAAGGCAACAGCCTGGACCAGAGAAGGAGTGTGGTTCTTCTGTGGTTTCACAGAGCATGGGTGGCCTTGGGGGATATTGGCATCAATAAGAGACATCACAATGAGGCAGAGCAGGCTGGAGGAAAATGGAAAACACTAGAAGCCAGTCCTGGGAGCCTCCAATGCCTCCCTTTCAACTACCAGTAGTGTTATGTCCTCTACCCCTCCCCATTCTAAACACACACACACACACAACTAATTGGGAATAAACTCAAGGTTTTGATCTTAGGCACATGGAAAATGGCCCACAGAAGGCTGCTATGTGATCATCTTGGGTGGTTGTGGGAGATGCAAGAGTTATGCACACATTCCTACAATAAACCCTATGATGTGGGAAGCTTTAAGGTGCCAGGGTAGTGAAGGCTGCTCAGAGAAGGGGACACGAGAGTTGGGACTTGAAGAATAGAAGGGTGTCTTTTAGGCTGAAAGTGGGGAATGGGCAGCATTCCAGACAGCAGCAAGAAAAGGAGGGCAGTATGAACTCAGGGCCAACTCAGGAGGTGGTGAAAGGGGCCAGCAAACCCACTTCAGCTTTTTGAAGGAAGTCCAGTGGCATCCTGGTCTCAAGCAAACCTGTTGTGTCCCCCTGCCCTGAAGCCGAGTCTGCATGGTCCTGGGGACAGCTGGCTCTACAAATGGTTTAGGAGACCAGCTTTCAGGCCCACTGTTAACCCTTGGGAGGTACATGGGGAGTATGGTACATCAGCATGAGATCTTGAAATGTCTTCATTCAGACACCTTGCATAAACCTCAAAAAGGGAGCCAGCAAGGGAGGGAACATTTTTTAAAGTTTATAGAAAAAAAAAGTCCGCTAATTAGAAGAGCTCTGACAGGCTATCCAAGGAAGATGCAATTACAGAGCAATCAGCCCGCGCAGAGATTTAAACACAGCCTATTGTGTGCATCCTGCTGCTAGAGGAGGACAGAAGGGAGCCGGCACAGCTGGGGATAAAGGCAGGCACCCCCGTACCTCATGGAGGCGGAGGCGGCAGACAGCATGTGTATATGTGGCCAGTCTCTGAGGGGGCCACCAGGCAAAGACGCCCTGGACCCAACCAAGTCTGGAGAGGCAACTTGCAGCCCCAGTACAGCACAAGGTGGAGGCCATGCAGATGGCTTCTGGCAGGGGTGTGTGTGTGTGTGTGTGTGTGTGTGTTTTCTCAGGGCTCTCTAGCATGGCTGGGTCACAGATGCAGGACTGGTCACCTGTTGTAGAAGAGGCAGGACAGTGCCATGTTATCCACAAGGGACTGAGGGTTTTTTGGTAACCTTCAAAGCCCTTGTGCACTATCCAGCACCCTTTTATTTTTGTTATGGTTACATAAGAAACTTTTGGTAACCTAAGGGAAAAGAAAACCTTAGAATCTGGAGCCCAATGAACCTGGTTTCCAAAGACTGGCTTGCTAGCCCTGTGGCATTGAGTGGGTCACTCAACTTTTCAGAGCCTCAGTTTCCTGATCTTAGAATGAGGAAAATAATAAAAACCACAGCCCAGGTTTTTTAATAATAAACTTTTTATATTGGGATATATTTAGATTTGCAGAGAAGTTGCTCAGGTAACACAGAGTTCTTTATATCTAAACACCCAATTTTTCCTCTTAACGTGTTATACTATGATACATTTTTCACCATTGAACTAGTAGTGATATATTATTAACCATAATTCTACTTTACTTAGATTTCTTTAGTTTTTATGCAAAGTAATTTTTCTGTTCATATTTCTGACCCCATATTTTATTTAGTTGTGTCTCTTCTTATCTGTGATAGTTATTTAGGCTTTTTTAATTGTTGTTTTTGATGACAGGACAGGTATTTTGTAGAATGTTCCTCAGTTGGGATTTGTCTGGTGTTTTACTCATGATTAGATTGGGCTTGTTTTTGAGAGGAAGACCACGGAGATGAAGTACCATTTTCATCATGTCATAGCAAGGGTACATACTATTACCTTGACTGATCACGGCTGATGTTGACTTTGATTACCTTACTGAGGTAATGCTAGGTTGCTTCTGTGGAAAGAAGTTGAATCACACTCTTTGCTTCCTTTACACACTAAACTCTTGGGAAAGAAGGTCACTGTGCAGCCTTACAGATTGGGGAGTTATGCTTTACCTCCTCCAAGGCAGAGAGTTCCCATGTATTTGTATAATTATTTGGGATTCTTCTGCACTAGGGATTTCTCTTCTCCCGCATTTATTTTTATCAGTGTGGACTCATGGATATTTTATACTTTAGGGTATAACTCAATGCTACATTATTTGTTTTCCTGATCATATTATTCCAGCTTTGGTTATTGGGCTTTCCCTTTAGTTTTTTTTTAAATTTATTTTTTATTTATTTTCAGCATAACAGTATTCATTATTTTTGCACCACACCCAGTGCTCCATGCAATCTGTGCCCTCTATAATACCAACCACCTGGTACCCCAACCTCCCACCACCCCGCCACTTCAAACCCCTCAGGTTGTTTTTCAGAGTCCATAGTCTCTCGTGGTTCACCTCCCCTTCCAATTTTCCCCAACTCCCTTCTCCTCTCTAACTCCCCATGTCCTCC
>NW_026740856.1:0-6600 GCF_022355385.1 Mustela nigripes
CCTTACACTTTCCCTTCCCTTCTCTCTCCGTGCTTCCTCTCTCTCTCTCCTGCATTCCCTCCCTCCTTCCCTCCTTCCTTCCTATTATGTTATAGGGGGAAGAGAAAGGAGATGTTTCTTTTCAATTATTAATTTATATTCAAATATAACCGAGAAAGTTATATTTTCATCTTAAATTAGACTTTAGACAGTTGTTGCATCTAATTCTTTTCATCATGCCTTTAGAAGTCCCTTTGCATTTTGAACAAGCTACCCCTTGATCTCAATTACTCCTTGAAATACTTCGAGAAAGCACTCTAGTATCTCTTTGCCTTTATATTCCTTCTCTATCCATGGAAAGGACCCCTTGACCACTGGTTCCAGACTCTGTGGCTGATTTGTCCTTTTTTCTTCAATATTCAAATGTTTTAGCATTGATTCGACCCCACTCTGACATTGTGTCTTAATTTTCATAGTTGAGCATTAACCAACTTTCCACTTTTTTTTCCTTCTAGCTCCAGTAACTTGGGCCCTGTTCCTCTTGCTGAGACTCCTGTGTCAAATACTTTCCAAGTGTTCTGGTCACCTTGAATAGGTCCTGCCCCATCAGGCTTCACATATGCCTTGTGGACTACTACTTGGATCTCCACATGTGAATGGTTCCCACATTCACCTTTTGGGTTTAATCCTGACAACAATTTTTACTTTCTTCAACCATGCTGATGTCACCTCCCCAACATAGATTTCCATCCATTGGCTGTCATCACATTCTCTGGAATCCAACTATATAAAATTCTGAACCTTTTAGAAAGTGGGCCTGGCCACCAAATGGGTATTTCTATCTCCAGACTTGAAATTTTCTGTTTTGTCCAACCTTCTGAAAGAATGCATTCATGCTCTCTATGTTCTTTCCCTTTCCTATAACTGAAACTTGGCTTTCCTGTGGTGATGCCATTGCTTTGTCCCACTTCCATTGTAACTTTTGCCCGACTCAGTGAACAAGGAGTACAGAGTTAAACCTTTGTCTGTACTGATGCATTCATATCAGACTGTTCTTCACCATTATTATTTACACCTACACTTGGAATGCAAAGTCCTTGTTCTGGCCGTCGTCACCTAAAGCCTGACCTATTGGAATATACCCCAACTGTTTTCTCCATCTTTTATTTTTATTCCTGCACACCAATCCATTCTACCACTCTGCCAAGTTATCTTTCTTAAAAAGAAAAACATTTCTACTGAAAACTCTGTCTCATTCCAAGTCCACGATGATTTTTCTATCTTTTGGAAGGAACATAAATAATCATTAATAATTCCTTGTCCTGTGCTCGCTTCGGCAGCACATATACTAAAATAATTCCTTGTCCTGGAGTCAAGGCCCTCTATTGTTTTGAGATAGCCATTGATGCTGACTTAGACCCTCCATCTCTAAAATGTATATTAAAATGACCTTCTATGTAGTCAAGCCATGAGAGACATGGCATGTAAAAGTTGTTTGAAGGCTTTTAATCATTTTAAATGTCACATAAATATTTTGTACCACCAACAATAAAAATAGCCCTGTTCCCAAGGAAACACAGTTGAGAAATGACCTTTCTGCAATACATGGGAGAAACAGATCTTGTTGTTCTTTGATTACAGAGCACACTTCTCATGTTTGTGTCCAGTACATCTCACTGTAGCATCTTGTGAGTATTGTATGACCTGAGGTATAGGATCCCAAAATTCAGTTAAAAGAGGAGATTGTAGTAAAGAGTACTGAGACCTTCTAAGTAATAAATGCAGTTTAGCTATTATGAAATGAAAAAAGAAATCAAATATGAACAGTTAGTGAAATGAAAAAAGAAATCAAATATGAACAGTTAGTGGCATTGGTAGAAACTTTTTCTTATGCCACATATTTTGTTCTTAATAAATCTGAGCCAGATGTTTATTTATTTGCTACATTGTCATGTAAATGTGAACCTGACTTTTCTAACCAACTCTGTTCATGCTATACTAGGTATCAGTTACTGTGTTTCCTGACCAGTATTGTATTATTATATTAAAGTTGTTTTGCCTGAGAAAAATTTCAATATATGGTCATAAATACCATGATAATCAAGATATAAAACATATCCATCATCTTCCCACCTCCAGCTCCAGGCAAGCACTAACCTTGTTTTAGATTTATTTTTTTTTTAATTTCACATAAATGGAAAAATAAAGAATTTTAATTTTGCTCTCTTGTTTCTAGAAATCATTTTTAAGAAGATTTTGTTTATTCATTCGAGAGAGCACAAAGGGAACGTGAGAGATAAAGAAGCAGACTCCTTGCTAAGCAGGGAGCCAGCCTCATGTGGGACTCAATTCTAGGACCCTGAGAACATGATCCGAGCAGAAAGCAGATGCTTAACCAGCTGAGCCACTCAGGCACCCCTAGAAATCAATTTTTAAATGCTTTAGTTTCTTACATGCATGTCCATGAGTGTGCACACATATAACAAATTTTAATGGTTATTATCTTTAAGCGATGGTAGCATAATAGCAGACATTTCCCATTCCCATTCCTTCACCTTCAGTCATGAGCCCCAGTTCTCATTAGAGCGTCACGCTATCCACTACTGCAGGCCTTGTGCTCTGGAAGAGGGCTTCACCCATGGTTCCCTGAGTTAGTCATTGCTGAACCTGTGAGGGATTCAAATCCAGGCCCATTTGGAGCCAACTCAAATCTGAAGCTTTGGTTTCAGCCTTCAGGATTGCAATTCTTTCTTTTCCCATAGATTTGGAACTTTAGAATAGTTGGAGTGTAACCATGCTGCAGCCTTCAAGAGGTAGCCCACCTGAGAATGAAGTCAGACTCGTGCATGGCAAAGCCAGAGATGGTGAGACAGAAATCTAGTCTTCATAACATCCTTTGACCTCAAGTCAACTGGTAACTGAAGCTAGTTCAATCCCTCCTGTTTTCAGTACTAGGAACCAATAGATCCCCCTTTTATTTAAGCAAATTTAACTGGGTGTTCATGTTACATAGAGTACAGATTCTTAACAGTTATAAATTACAGATTTTTTCTTAGTATCTTTCTGTATTTTCTATTTTTCTATGATATACATAATAGTTATAAATAGAATTCCCCCACCATGACCCATAAGGGTTACAAAATTGTTTTTAATTCTCCAAAATAGTATTACCAAATTCTTCCCCTTATTTTTGGTGCTGAAATTTTAGTTAGTCTTCTAATGTTATATCTGAATCTTATTTTGCAGATAAGGAATATATTTCCTTAAAGAAATACTTATTTCTAAATCTTGTTTAATCTATTTTAGTAACTGACAATACCTAAAATGGTTTCAGAATAATCTTCTTATTTTCTCTGAAGCTAACATATTTAAGAAAACCTTGTTTTCCTTAGCTATGTCAATGTATTATGGGCTACATTTATCATTCCATGCAGATTTCCATCCCAGAATATGACACATATTTTTTTTAAATAACTCTTCATAAGTAGTTGTATGAATATTTCCAATATGAAGCACTATATTTAACAAAAACTCTCACAGAATAGTTTTGATTATTGCATATTTGATGATAAACAGTTTGATATCCTTGATCTTCTCTAGTTAAAATTCGCTGGAATTAGAGAAGTTGAAACACGGGGGTAGGATGGAGGAGAGAACTAGGTGTCATCTTTAAATAAGAGGAGTCAGAACTCTACATGGGAATCTGGAAACAATAAATTATGTATTGTCTTAGTACTTTCAGGCTGCTATAATAAACTGCCATAGACTGGGTGGCTTATAAAAAACAGAATTTACTTCTCATCCTTCTGGAAGCTGGGAAATCCAAGACCAAGGCACTAGCATATCTGGTGAAGATCTGCTTCCTAGTTTGTAGACAGCTGTTTTGTCTCCGTGTTCTCACATGATGGAAGGCCAGAGAGCTCTCTGGAGTCTCTTCTATATGAGTACTAATTCCACTCATGTGGACTCCACTCTCATGACCTAGGCACCTCGCAACACCCTGCCTCCAAATGCCAGCACGTTGGGGATTAGATTTCAACATATGAATTTGTGGGAGAACACACACATTCAGTATATAGTATGTTATGTTTCAGGAATTTGTTTTAGGCACAAAATATATATAGACGAAAAATGTCTTTCCACTCTCAAGGACCTTAGCTATTTAGTAAGTGTCAACAATTTGCATGATTCTACTTAGCTCATTCATGTGGGAGAACAGTTAAGGCTTTAGGCGAAAAGCAAGAAAAACTGGTTCTGAATGGAAAATGATAACTTTTGGAAGGATCTGGCATGGCTCACCAAATAAAACAGCTGCTGAAGAACTAGCCTGGAAAGTATAGGAAGATGGGATGCTCTGGGCATCCCATAGCAGGGACTAATCTATAACTTTGATAAATCAGCTCCATAATTTATACCTCTCTTTGTCTCTCTCCTAAAAAATGTAAAGTCCTAGGAAATAAATAGTCAAGCTAAGAAGGACAAATCATTTTGTCTTGATAAATTCATCAATTCTTCTTTTACCAGAATAATGGTGATAATAGATGCTAGGCAGCAAAAACCATAATATTTACCACCTTCAGTTAGGATTTAGCAGTGGATATAAAACTTGGCTACTCAAAGCCTCTATTCATGAGATGAATAGTTCATGTTTTAGGGTAACTCCTTATTAATATCTCCTATCTTGTGAAATAATTCTGTAAAGTACTCAGCACGATATTGGTCATATATTAAGCCATCAATAAATGATGGCAGTGACTAAAGCTTTTGTCATTCCAAAGTTATGGCTTTTATATTTCCTTAAAATATTTCAGAATTTTGTCCTGGAAAAAGGCCACTCTTTTAGAATACAGTGGCATGACATGAGGATAGTGGCATGACAATCACTGTACTAGTACATTTTGGAATCAGTCTGGACAAGGAGAAAAATTGACTTTTGACCTGGAATGAGACCTGAACAAGAAGTAGAGCAAATGCTGAAGAACTAACCTGGCTGGTCTTTAGGGTTTAGGCCTAGATGTGTATCCTGGTGGTCCAGGAATAGGATTCAGGGTTTAAGGAGCATACCTGTCCTCATATACCATTTATGGCAAATGATCTTTTGGTTCTGATGTGTAACTCTGTTGTAATAGAGTTAAACATCTATGCAGTTGCCATGGCGTCATTTTTTTGCCCCTTGACTTCAGGTCATGTGACGTTCTCTGACCAACGTAATGTTCAATGTTAAAGAGAGGAGGCTTGAAATATGCTTGTACTTTAAGGCTTCTTATTCTTCTGCCATTCTCATGAGAATAGAATGAATCACATGGCCCCAGAAAAGACCCATAGAACAGAGCCACCCATGCTAAATCTCAGATACATTACTGAGAAACAGATGCTTATTGTAAAGTGTCAAAGAATTTTATGGTAGCTGGTAAGCAGAATTATTGTGGCAACAGCTGACAGATAGGTTATTTAAAAAATTTTTTATATATAGTTGGGAGATGAATGATTAGAGGATGTGCAATGACCTCCAGCACAGATCACTAGGAACCCCAAAACTGTCAATGAATCAAAATTTGATGGACATATTTTCAGACATTGTTGTTATAAAATCTCTGTACTTCACTGAAATAGTGTTCATCATTTTATAATGTAGAGTTCTCAAAAAATATTTATGACAATGAGGTTAAAGAGGTTCTTTTTTCAAAATAATGCAGCTCCATCAATTAATGAAAAAAATAAAAATTTTAAGTTGAATTTAATTAGCATTCTTTTAAGTGCCCATGAACATTAGAAAAGGATAATGACATTTGAAAGCTATTTTCAATTTGAAGAAGTTAATTGTTTTATGTCTGAACAGAGAAAGGGACAAAGCAAAAGATCTGCTCAACAGAGTATGTAGAAGGCAAGTTCTATTTTTAATGCTTACGAAATAGAAGAAATGGTCAATTAAGTGAATAACATTAAGCAATAAAAAACAAATTTTTTACTATTATAAGATTGTTATAATATGCCTTCAATATATCCTACTGGTGTATTTCTTTTATTCTTTTGTAAAGATGTCATGCAAACTTTGGTTTTTGTTTTGTTTTGTTTTAAAGATTTTATTGTATTTATTTGACAGACAGAGATCACAAGTAGGCAGAGAGGTAGGCAGAGACAGAGGAGGAAGCAGGCTCCCAGCTGAGCAGACAGCCTGACATGGGATTTGATCCCAGGACCCTGGGATCATGACCTGAGTAGAAGGCAGAGGCTTTAACACATTGAGCCAACCAGGCACCCCGCAAACTTTGCAAATAAGAAGTTATTTTCAAGGAGTGTTTTTTTTTTTTTTCTCTAGACTTTTGTATAGGTGACTTGTAAAAGATCACAGTGTTAGAGTGTTCCCAGAAGCAGAGTTTTTAAAAGATCAAAATATGTTCAACTAATCCATAAGACAAAGGTAAAGCCTTTGGGTCAAAAGCTATTTATGCCATAGATAAAGTGAAAAAAATCTAAATTTTTTAAGTAACCTAAGTAAACATTAAAGTCCCATCTATTAGGAAAAATATAAAAGTAAAGTTGAGTATGAGTAATGGGAGTAGTTACTACCTGTTTCAGGTGCCTATTTTTGTAAGCGAGCTACCCCAAAATTAGTGTCCT
>NW_026740857.1:0-1297 GCF_022355385.1 Mustela nigripes
TTCTTCAGTTTCTTTCATGAGTATTCTGTAGTTCCTCAAGTACAGATACTTTACCTCTTTGGTTACGTTTATTCCAAGGTATTTTATGGTTCTTGGTGCTATAGGAAATGGAATCAATTCTCTAATTTCCCTTTCTATGGAAATCAACTGATTTCTGTACATTAATTTTGTATCCTGCCACATTACTGAATTGCTGTTATGACTTCTAGTAGTTGGGGGGGTGGAGTCTTTTGCGTTTTCTATATAAAGTATCATGTCATCTGCAAGGAGAGAGAGTTTGACTTATTTTTTGCCAATTCAAATACCTTTTATTTCTTTGTGTTGTCTGATTGTTGTTTCTAGGACTTTTAGTACTGTGTTGAATGACAGGATTTAGAGTGGACATCCTTGTCGTGTTCCTGATTTCAATTGGTAGGCTGTCAGCTTTTCCCGTTTGAGGATGATATTCACTGTGGGCTTTTCATAGATAGATTTTATGAAGTTGAGGAATGTTCCCTGTATCCCTGTACTTTGAAGTGTTTTAATCAGGAGTGGATGCTGTATCTTTCCAGATGCTTTTTCTGCATCAATTGAAGGACCATGTGGCTATTCTCTCTTCTTTTATTGATTTATTCTATCACATTGACTGATTTGTGAGTGTTGAACTACACTTGCATCCCATGGATAAATCCCACCTGGTCATGATGGATAATCTTTTTAGTGTACTGTTGGATCCTATTAGCTAGGATCTTGTTGAGAATCTTGGCATCCATATTCTTCAGGGGTATTGGTCTGAAATTCTCCTTTTGGATGGTGTCTTAGCCTGGTTTGGGGATCAGAGTAATGCTGGCTTCATAGAAAGAGTCTGGAAGTTTTCTTTCTGTTTCTATTTTTGGAAGCAGCTTCAGAAGAATAGGTGTTATTTCTTCTTTGAAAGTTCAGTAGAATTCTCCAGGGAATTCACCAGGTCCTGGGCTCTTGTTTTTTGGGAGGTCTTTGATGACTGCTTCGATCTCCTAACTAGATATTGGTCTATTCAGGTTGTCAATTTCTTCCTGATTCAATTTTGGAAGTTTATAAGTTCCTAGGAATGCATATATTTTGTCTAGGTTGCCTAACTTATTGTCATATAACTGTTACAACTGTTGATAATAATTTCTGATGATTGTTTCTATTTCCTTGCTATTAGTCATGATCTTTCCCTTTTCATTCATAATTTTATTAATTTGGGTATTCTCTCTTTTCCTTTGGATTAGTTTGGCCAGTAGTTTATCAATAAGATTGATAAACTACTGGCCAAACTAATCCAAAGGAAAAG
>NW_026740857.1:1397-6597 GCF_022355385.1 Mustela nigripes
TTTATTAATTTGGGTATTCTCTCTTTTCCTTTGGATTAGTTTGGCCAGTAGTTTATCAATCTTATTGATTCTTTCAAAATTCAGCTTCTAGTTTCATTGATGTGTTCTACTGTATCTCTAATTTCTATCTCATTGATCTCTGCTTTAATCTTGATTATTTCCCTTCTTGCATGTGGGTTTGGCTTAATTTGTTGTTGATTCTCCAGGTCTTTAAGGTGTAAATAGAGCTGTTTTATTCTGGAGTTTTCAATTTTTTTGAGGGAGCCTGGTGGGAAGAGTTGTTTTTTTACCTTAAAAGGTTTGTTCTGGAACCATCATGACAACTCTTTTCCATGGGGATGGCAATGCAAATGCATTATGATAGATCTAGGGGTTACTCTGGGGTAGAGGTAGAAGGGGAGAGAACATTTTCAGTACCAGTGTCTCCTGGTTTGTTAGGCCCAGGGTCTCAGAAGTCACAAAATCAGGAGGTTGTGCCCTCAGTCTTCTAATGTGTAACCCATTTTTCACCATCCTTGCCTCTAACTCATCTCTCACTGCCCACACATTCAGATATATGGGAATATTGATTGACAAAATATTAATTGCCAAATAACAGTAGTTGGAGAATAAGAAAAATGCAGGCACCTGATTATATAATATTACTTAAATAAAATATGTTTTTTTAAAATATTTTATTTATTTATTTGAGAGACAGAGATCACAAGGAGGCAGAGAGGCAGACAGAGAGAGGAGGAAGCAGGCTCCCTGCTGAGCAGAGAGCCAGATGCGGGTCTTGATCCCAAGACCCTGGGTTCACGACCTGAGCCGAAGGCAGAGGCTTTAAACCACTGAGCCACCCAGGTGCCCCTAAAATATGTTTTTATAAGTCCTATTGGCAGTAAATTCCTCAATACTTTAATCACACAGAATGATGGAATCCTAGATTTTTTTTCTTGTATTTACTAAGAAAATGATCATGCCTCAAGTATATTAAAGTCGAATAGGGAAAATTAAAAATTGTTTTAAGTTGATTTGTGTGTGTTGTGCATATGTGAGAGAAGTGAGAGAGAAAGAGAAAGAGAGAAAAAGAGAAAGGGAAAGACAGAGAGGTGGCTGCAGTGAATTGATGAGTTGCAGGATAGATTTTAAAGTTTTGTCTTCTGCTTTCTACATTTCCTTTTCCTTAGGTTCAAGAGAACGATCAGTAATATCTCAGATGCCTGCTGGTAACATCAGCAGAAAGAGTTAGAAGTTCCCAGAAAATTAAAGATGAGATATAGTTTTCCTGACATAAGAAAAGACATTTTTTGTCCCCAGCTATTTTCAATGATCTATACCCCACCTGTGTATTTGCCCAAGCACACTTCTTGCAAAACTTCCTGGGAGGTTCTTACAAAGTTTTGCAAAATCCTCACTAGTTAAGGATTTTGAGGGAATAAGGCAATGAGAAAACTAACAGTCACCACCGGACCAGGAAATAGCCTAAGCTATTGAGACAATAAATCAGTGGTAAAACTCCAAGTGCTATTTCAAAAGTAATCAAGGCCTTGCATTCCTTGTCCCAGAAAATGAGCCCAAGACCCCATCTAGTTTATATCTGCTCTTGAAGCCTGCAGAGTCCCTTTCCCTTGTCCAACAGTTTCCTCTGCTTTATTCTAACGTTGAAGTTTCTGCCCTCGGTGGAATACAAGCTTCATTCAGGTGAACATGCAATACATATTGCACAAATACATATGTGGATGTGCATGCATCCACAACCTTATGACCAACCATACATGGGATAATAAAACTCTCCCTTCTGAATATTCATCTTAAATTCTAAATAAAAATCTCTCTCCTGTTCAAACAGTCAAGGCTTTGGAACTTATTCCCTGTGATCTCCTTGTATTTTGTAAACAAAGATTCCTTTGTTTGACAACTCCACTGTTTCTGTGATTCACCAAAGACTGACCTCAGTTAGTTCAGTTACTGTAATGGCTTTCACTACTCTGATTCTACCTCTGCAAGTCTCCAAATTTAACTATTTTTTTCTCCCAATTCCACATGTTCTTGGCTTTAAACTGCAACTCTGAAGAGATAATTTGCTTGTTTAAAAAAAAAATCAAGTAAAGGGAGTAGTAGTCAACATTGTTACCCTAAGGGGCTCTCCTGTTGTTTTTCTTTGACTTTCTGGACTAAAACGACAGAAATTTGGCAATATATCACTCCCCAATCCAGATTACTGACAGAACAGTTTATACTATTAGAAAAATATTAGTTTAAAAGATCACATAATTAAATACTCAAGCATGTAGTGTAATATTGTGGTTTACAAGAAATATATTTTGGTCATCTGAATATTTGGTTTTCAACCATGGCTACTGACTCACAGCTCCTAAAATTCTTGGAATTTCCTGTGATAAGGGTAAGAGAGGTGTGTTTGTTATGTTAATGAAGTGACCTTCAGACCTCACTCAAGGGCAAGGGGTGTTTGCCTGAAGGACCAACCACTTGGTGAAAGCCTTTATAACTTTTTGCCCAACATGCCTCTCCTTCCCCCCAATTCCGGATTATCTAAGGAGGGAAGAGGAGCTGGAGATTAGATCAGCAAGTGACAATGATTTAGTCAGTCATGACTATGTCATGAAGCCTCCACAAAAAACCTGAAAGGACTGGGTTCAGAAAGCTTTTAGTTTGTTAAATGTATGAAAAGGCGGGAAGAGTGGCAGTCTTACAGAAGGTAATAGAAGCTCTGTGCCCATTCTCCATACCTTGCCCTGTGTACTTCTTTAGCTATTGATTTAAATCCTCTATTATATATTTTAATAAGCTGGCAAATATCAATTAAGTATTTTTCTGAGTCCCTGTAGCAAATTAAAAGATCGTAAGAAGTAGGCCACTGGGACCTCCAACCTATAGTTGCTCAGTCACAAGCACAGGTAATAACCTGGGGCCTACAGTGAGACAGGCATCTGAGGTGGGGTTGGAGATAGTCTTGGAGGACTGATCCCTTAACTGATGAAATCTTACGCTATGTTCAGGTAGATAGTGTCAGAATTTAGTTGAATTCTTGGAGACCCTGCTGTTGTCTGAAAATTATTTGGCATTGTTGGTATGATGTCCTAAAACCCAAAAAGATATAGCTACCTCAAAATAAGAATAAGGTTGATAGCTTATATATAATAAGTGAGTATATCAGAGATTTAAAATATACCCAATAAATAGTGTAAGGAAATAAGGAGAGATTTTGAAATAAAAACAAGAATAAGAACCTAGTGGTACTAATAGATTAAATATATGTAATCTAGTTGAATTAAGGATACAATGGATAGAATACGTAATGGGTTCATAGAGATAAGAAGTCACTTAAGGATATAGTCATTTGGATACCAGCAAAGCATTAAAATTATCAATATAAAAGAGGTGTAAGATGTAGGTGATGTGTGTGGAACAAAAGCTAGAGAAAAAATTAGATTTCCTTACTATTCATAGCCTGTTGACAAGTCTTTGAAGTTCCTCTAGGGACTCAGCTGCTTCAATGTGGACACGTCCACTCAGGGCCAAAAGCATTCTTAGTGCACCCCCCCACGATACTGAAAATATACTTTCACATGTAAAAATTACTTTGGAAACTTCTTTATTTCTACTCCCCACCCCTGCCCTCAAGATATACATTGGCAATCATCTCCCAAGCATATACCCACTGATACACATCAGAAGAGTCTCTTCCCTGAGTTTTTACTAAATAGTAATAAATAACCTTCCCCTAACAATAGCTAGCCCCCTCAAGGTCCTGGAAACCTTGTTTATAAAATACCTTGGAGACTTGTGCTATCCCTAACCTCCTCCCAAATTGAAAGTATATAATCAGCCACTCTTCATAACCTCTCTCTCTCTCCTCCAAATAAATAAATAAATAAATATTTTTTAAATAAAATAAAATAAATGACTTTTTTTTAAATGAAAGAAGAAAAAGAAAAGAAATATTTGAATATTAATGTACATATGTTTCTCAAGCATAAAATAGTCAAGACACTGGATTAAAACTTACATACAATAAAAGAAAGAAAATATTCATAACTATAGTTGACTCTATGAATCCCAAACTAGGGCATACATACCAAAGACAAAAAAATAAAACCATAAGTGTTAGAGAGAAAAAAAATAATTCATTAATAAAGAAACAAGAATAAGACTGACAGAAAAATTTTAAATAACATCAGATATAAAAAAGAATGAAGTAATAACTATTATCTTGAAAAAAATAATCACAAATGTAATCTTTTAGATCCTTATAAAATGTCATTGGAATAGGAAGGCATAATAAAAAAAATATTTTCAGGAATACAGACCACAGATAATTTGCCTTAATTTTTATAGGCAGCACTTAAATACTAATATTATTTTAACAATTAAAATGACCTATGGGGTGGGGGAAAAGAGGATGACCAAGTCATCTTGAAATAATTCAGTCTTATGAAAAAAGTAAAATGATAGAAAAAAAGACTTGAAGAAAAGAGAGATAAAACATATGCATAATAAAAAATAAATAAATAAATAAACAACTGGAGTGCCTGGGTGACTTAGTCCGTTCAAGTGTCTGCCTTCAGCTCAGGTCATGATCCCAGGGTCCTGGTATTGAGCCCTGCATCAGGCTCCCTGCTCACTGGAGAGTCTGCTTCTCCCTCCCATTGAGAAAAAAAATTTGACTTATTTATTAGAGAGAGATAATCTTTAAATTTTACTTATTTATTTGAGAGAGAGTGAGAAAAGAAAAACATGCACACAGCAGGGGGAATAACAGAGGGAGAGGGAGAAGCACTCCACTGAGCAGGGAACCCCCTGCAGGGCTCTATCCCAGGACCTGGGTATTATGACCTGAGCTATAGGTAGATACTTAACTGACTGAGCCACTCAGGTACCCCAATGAATACAATCTTTATATATAATAATAATAATAATAATAAAGACATATATTTCAGATAGTATGATTTTTTTTAATGTAAGACTTGGTATAAAAACAGGATGACATACTTGTCTAATTATGGCAAAAGACTTTGATAAGTCTAGATGCAGTAGTACGTAAAAAATTTAACCTCTTTCATTAACTGATAATTTAATTAGATTAAATTAAGAGACATCAAAATTTAGAGAATCTAATAGTCCTGATCTATTAAGAAATGTAGCCATCCTGACCCCAAAACAATAGTCTTCAGTAAGTATATAAGCATAAGTTGAA
>NW_026740858.1:0-6595 GCF_022355385.1 Mustela nigripes
TACCACATCTTCTTGATCCATTCATCTGTTGATGGACATCTAGGTTCTATTCCTAACCTACCTCCTCCTCCTCTCGCCAAAATAAGCAATGTATCATTGTTTTGCTGTCAATACTTATCTCTTTTCTTATCATTGTTTTTTGTTTAACACTTCTTCCTAGGTTCAATTTTTTATTACTATGTTATAGCCTTTAGTAAATCTTTCTGTTCAGGTGTGTACCTAGTGAATTTTCTGTTTTTACATGTAAAAAAAAAAAATCTTTATTTTACCCATAGTCTTGAATGGTGTCTTAGCTAATTATAGAGTTCTGCTGTCACAGATCATTTTCCTTATAACTTCAAAGACATTATTTCATTGTCTTCTGACAAATTTTAGTGCTGACAAGAAATTTTCTACAGATCTAATTATGGAACTCATTCATCTATTAAAAAAAACTACCTTTTGGTTTTTCTATCTTTTAATACATTTTCTTTGTCTTTGACACTCTACAGCCTCCCATAGTGTGTTGAAATGAATATTTTATGTCTTTCTTCAATTTTAGAAAATTCCTAGTCATTATTACTTTAATAACCACCTCTCGCCCACTTCCCCAGTTCTCTCTACTGAGCTCTTTTAGACATTTGAGTTTCTCACTCTTTGTTTTATATATTTTAATAGCACTAACATGTTTTCCAGCTCTGGGTGATTTGCTCAGACCTGTTTTCCAATTTGCTAGCACTGTTTTCAGCTATGTCCTCTCTGTACTATTGCTTAACCATCCATTGTGTGGGGGTGTAGGTGTGTGTGTGTTTAATTTCAGTGCCTTTTTCCATTTTAAAAATTTCTATGTTTCCAGAGAATAAGAAGAAGGGCCACAAGCTGGGAGAAAATATTTGTAAAACATATTATTAAAGAAAAAACCTTGCTATTTAAAATGTACAAAAAACTCTTAAAACTCAACAATAAAAAAAGAAACAATCTGAGTTTAAAATGAGCAAAAGACAAACAGATATTTCACTAAAGAAGATGTAAAGATAAAAAATGATTGTATTATAAGATGCTCCACATCACATATCATCAAGGAAATGTGAATTAAAGCAACAGTGAGATGCTTCTATGTAACTATTAGAATGACCAAAATCCAGAATACTGACTACACTAAATGTTAGCAAGGATGTGGAGCAACAGAAACTGCACTAATCATCGATGAGAATAACTATACAGTCACTTTGGGAGACAGTTCTGCAGTTTCATAGAAAACTATAAATACTTTTGCTATATAATCTGGCAATTGTGTGCTTTGATATTTACCCAAATAAGTTGAAAGCTTACGTCCATTAAAAAAAAGCTGCACACAGATATTTATACAAACTTTATTCATAGTTGCCAAAATTTTAAAACAACCAAGATGTCCTTCAGTAGGTGAATAGATAAATAAACTGTGGTACTTTCAGACAATGGAACAGAATGAGAGAAGAAATTTGCAAATAACCTATCTGATAAGGGGTTAGTACCCCAAATACATAAAGAACTTATAATACTCAGCACTCAGAAAATGAATAATCCAATTAAAAATGGACAGAGGACATGAATAGATATTTTTTCAAAGACATACAGATGGACAACAGACATATAAAAGGAATATCACTCATAATTGGGGAAATACCAATCAAAACTACAATAAGATGTCACCTCATACCCTTCAGAATGGTTAAAATCAACAACACAAGAAACAATAGGTATTGGTAAGGATGTGGAGAAAGGGGAACATTCCTGTTTTGTTGGCCAGGAATACAAACTGGTACAGCCAGTATGGAAAACAGTATGGAAGTTCCTCAAAAATCTGAAAATGAACTAACCCATGATCCAGCATTTGTACTACAAAGAATACGACAATACTAATTCAAGGGATACATGCATCCTGATGTTTATAACAACATTATTTATAAGAGCTAAACTATGGAAATAGGCCAAGTGTCTACTGAAGGATGGGTAAAGAAGAGATTTATCCATAAAGAATGGATAAAGAGAACAGGTATATTATTCAGCCATCAAAAATAATGAAATCTTGTCATTTACAATGGCATGGATAGAACTACAGAGTATAATGCTAAACAAAATAAGTCAATCAGAGAAAGACAAATACTATATGATTTTACACATAGGTGGAATTTAAGACACAAAGCAGATAGGTAAGGGGGAAAAAGAGGGAAATCAAGAAACAGACTCTTCACTATAGACAACAAACTTTGTGATTGCCAGAGGCGATGGGGATTAAGGAGTACAGTTGCTGCGATGAGCATCTAGTGATGTATGGAATTGTTGAATCACTATATTGTACACTTATGCTAATATTACGCTCATGTTAACAGACTAGAATTTAAATAAGAACTTAGAACAAAGAAATGAGACAGGAAGAGACATGAAGGAAACTCAAATGTATATTACTAAGTGAAAGAAGCAATCTGAAAAACCTAGAAACTATATGATGCCAATTTTATGACATTCTGGAAAACAGTTCAATCAACAATGGAGACAGTAAAAAGAATGATGATTGATAAAAGTTGGGGGGAGGGAGGGATTAATAGGTGAAACACAGAGGATTTTTAGGGCAGCAAAACTGTTCTGTATGATACTATAATGGAGAAGACATGCCATCCTATATTTTTCAAAACTCACAAAATGTACAACAACAAGAAAGAACTCTAATTTAAATTTTGGGTGAATTTTGGGACAGTGAAAGGAAATAAAAAAAATAAAATAAATTATGGGTGATAATGATGTATCAGTGTAGGTTCATTGTAATGAATGTACCACTCTGGGGCTGGATGTTGATAGTGGGACAGGCTGTGGGGTAAATGTCTATGGAACAGGAATTTTTGTTTCACATAACAAGGGATTTCAAAGTAAGCAGTACAGCTTACTGTTGTACTGTACACTCAAGAATGTCAGAATGTACAGCCACTCAAGAATGTCACCCATGATCCTACTCTATGATGTCTTTCTACTCCACAATCTTTTGTCCTCGTTTTCACAAGATGGGTGTGTGCCTCCAAGCATTGTGCATACTTTTCAAACATTAAAAAAGGGTGAAAAAAAAAAAAGGGTGAAGGTCAAAAAGGTTTCCTTTAAGTGAGGCTTTGTCTTTTTACTAAGAGGGAAAAAAAGGTTCCCCAGGAACTTCTGCTTTAATCTCATTGTCCTTGACTCTGTGACACATGGCTTGCTGTAGCTGCAAGGGAAGCTGGGATAGTGGATATTTCTTTTCTGACTTTTGTAGTAGAAGAAGAAAAGTAAAAGAGAGATTAGGAATAGATGTTAAGGAAGTCAATCTACAATATTTTCTACAGCTGTTTTATTTTTTAAAATTTTTATTATTTATGTTAGGCACCATACTGTACCTCATTAGTTTTTTTTTTTAATTTATTTTCAGCATAACAGTATTCATTATTTTTGCACCACACTCAGTGCTCCATGCAATCTGTGCCCTCTATAATACCCACCACCTGGTACCCCGACCTCCCACCCCTCGCCCCATCAAAACCCTCAGATTGTTTTTCAGAGTCCATAGTCTCTCTGTTTGTTTTATGTGGTGTTCCTTGATTCATTGTTTGCATATAACACGCAGTGCTCCATGCAGTACATGCTCTCCTAAATACCCATCACTGGGCTAACCCATACCCCAACCCCCTTCCCCTCTAAAACCCTCACTTTATTTCTTGGGGTCCACAGCCTCTCATGATTCGCCACTCCCTCCGATTCCGTCCCTTCATTTTTCCCTTCCTTCTCCTAATGTCCTCCATGCTATTCCTTATGTTCCATAAATAAATGAAACCATGTGATAATTGACTTTCTCTGCTTGACTTATTTCACTTGGCATAATTCCCTCCAGTCCCATCCATGCTGATGAAAAATTGGGTATTCATCTTTTCTGATGGCTGAGTACTATCCCATTGTCTATAGATGTTTTATACATCATTTATACATCATTAGATTTCTTTATTTTTGAAATACTGATTTGTAGGTTCCTTTGGAGTAGGGAATGTTTTCTTTTTTTCTTTTCTTTTCCCTACTGAGCAGAGAGCCCGATGTGGGACTCGATCCCAAGACCCTGGAATCATGACCTGAGCCGAAGGCAGAGGCCTAACCCACTGAGCCACCCAGGTGCCCCGGGAATGTTTTCTTTGTGTAGTCACCCCTCCTTATCAATGGCTACATCTGTTCCCCATCTCCTAACTTAAAGAAGTAGGTCTATTAGTAATGGTACGGAGTTTTGGGCTTGTGGTGTCATTATAGTTTTTACCTATCTAGTCACCAAGCTTGGATGACGTTTTTCAATTCTGGCAGTAAAGTTATGTTTGTGCCCTCCTCTTCCCTTGGACCTCAATGTCCTTTAAGCTTAGTGCACTAGACTGCAGTTGTCTGCAAATATTTTGGACAATTCTTATGATAGGAAGTCTAATTTTAATTTTTCATTTCAAATGGAGCCATTTTCCTCCCCACCAGCCCACAGGAGCCAAACTTCCAGACCCAGAGCCCAGTATGCCTGTTTATTATTTAGTGTTTCTGTTCCAGCTCAAGTTCACTGAAATGTTTTTTGTTTGTTTGTTTGTTTTTAGTTTTTAATAATAGTTCAGCTATGTTATTTTGGTTTTCTCCTCTTATACTTTGACCAGCATGTCTAAAGGTTTCGAACACATAGCAAGCAACATGTTAATGCATGAACTGACCAAGCCAACTATGATTTTTTTCCTTGATCACACATCTTTTTTTACATTGTTCTTTATTTGCCTATGTGTGCAATTAATCTTCATAATACATTTGCAAGATTCTTAAAGACACAGACAATGTCTTGTGCATCCCAAAAGAGGCTTGGGAGAGGCTAGAGCTGAAATGTAAAGATAGATGTATGGAGGTACCAATCACTAGAGTTCTGGGTAGTAAAATACAGAGTACATGAAATTTTCCTGTATATATTGAATGGGAAATTGTAGGAGATGATTTAAGGATCCAAAGATTCATATTAACTCTGTCTGGGATTTTAGAGAATTTCTAAGATATCCTAATAATCACCTGGCCTAGAGATTTAAAGAAGCAGCCCTAGAATCAAACAGACCTGAGTTTAAAGTCCAATTCTGCTATTATTAACCAGTGTGAACTTGGAAATAGTCCTTAAATTCTCTAACCCTCTGATCCCTTTCCAAAAAAAAAAAAAAAAAAGATGTAATAATAGTACTGACCTCATAGGATTGTGGCAGGGATAAATGAGACAACACACATAAAACTCTTAACATGGTGCCTGGCATATAACCAACCAGTTATAGCAGTTACCTGCTATTATTACCTATGAAAAGGAAATCATGAAAAGGAAATCATTATTCTTTTTTTCTTATTTATTTATTTATTTTTCTAGACTAGAGATACATTATAACCAAGGTAAACATGGCTATCCCAAATAGCCAAAAAGCCAATTTTTTGTTGTAATCTGATCCCACAGCACATGTTTTCTTTGTACTTTTGATCATTGACTATTAACTTTGTAACAGGATTTTCTGAGAATTGCTATCTAGTTAAGATCAAATTCTAATCAGTGTTGTGCAATTAAGAAGTCCCTGCTTATTAAATTGAGAGGGCCAGTTTTAATTTCTCTTAGTCTGTCAGTCATTGTACACTCTCCTCCCCCATTTCATCATTGCCAATTCTCTGGTTTCTACCACCTTCCTTTCTGTTGTCATCCCTTGAAAATATTTGCATATCCAATTGAACAAGTCTTCACCAAGTAGGAAAATGTTAACTGCACTGAAGCTGAAGATGAATGTATTGCTTCTAACTGTGCTCCCCTTTCAAAGTGTCCAAAGCCCTAACTAATGACTTCAAACACACTTCATATACTTTGATCCAATACACACAGTAAGTGGTAGGACTTTATTTGACCATGAGATCACCCTGTAATTCTAAGCCACTTAAAGGAGGATTATTATGTAATTTGCCTTTTAGATACCACACCAGTAATTTACTCAGAAACTGAAATAATCATTTGCTTCTCTTCCTTCTCACTGTAGTACCTGTTATCAAAGAATTACAGTAATTATGAAATAACTGAAAAATTATTTCTATCAAGTATGGTAATTAAGTAGGGAATGTGAAATGAATCCTTTGGTGGGACGTTTTCATAGGTAAAATATCTGAAATGTTTTGATTTGCTTTTCAGAGTTAAAAAAAAGATCTAACTGAACACACCATGAAGAGATAAAATCATTTCACTTATTTTTTTTTTACTGGTTTCTACACATTAGACTTGGTTTGATCTTTAACCTTTTGACTAATTTTTACCGCTTAAATCAGATAAAAAAGCCCCATATTTCCCATTCTACCTGAACTCATTTCCACTTCAACAGACTGTGTGGTGACTGTCCACATATGGACTAGATCTTTTTTTTTTTTTTTTTTAAATTTTTTATTTTTATAAACATATATTTTTATCCCCAGGGGTACAGGTCTGTGAATCACCAGGTTTACACACTTCACAGCACTCACCAAATCACATACCCTCCCCAATGTCCATAATCCCACCCCCTTCTCCCAAACCCCCTCCCCCCGGCAACCCTCAGTTTGT
>NW_026740859.1:0-6595 GCF_022355385.1 Mustela nigripes
TGTGAAGTGTGTAAACCTGGTGATTCACAGACCTGTACCTCTGGGGATAAAAATATATGTTTATAAAAAATAAAAAAATTAAAAAAAAAAAAAGATTCTCTCTCTTGGGGCACCTGGGTGGCTCAGTGGGTTAAGTCTCTGCCTTCGGCTCAGCTCATGATCTCAGGGTCCTGGGATTGAGCCCCGAATCGGGCTCTCTGCTGGGCAGGGAGCCTGCTTCTCCCTCTCTCTCTGCCTACTTGTGATCTGTCTGTCAAATAAATAAATAAAATCTTAAAAAAAAAAAAAAGATTCTCTCCCTCCTCCCTCTGTCCCTCCCCACCCAACCCATGCATGCACAAACATGCATTCTCTCTCTTAAAAAAAAAAAAGGCAGAAAATTCTGCATACAGTTGCAGGACGTACCTAGACCCTTTAAAATCTATGAGACAAATCCTAGATCAAGAATCTTGGTCAATAAATTGCATTCATAATGGTTTTCTTCTATTACACACACACACACACAAATATGCAGGCACAAATGTATGCATTTATGTCATGGGCAAGAAAAAGGAGAGTATAGTGACAGAAAAAAAAAACCTACCTAATTATAAACATTTAAAAATGTATAAAATACTGAAGGGACAAAAATCAATTATTGCATATAGAATTAAAAGGGTTGGGAAAAAAATGGAACCTACTGGGAACCTGAAGAGGGGGAAAGTGGTCCTACTTACCTGTAAATGTGCACAAAACATCACCTGAAGTTGTTAAACTATATAGAAAAAAGTTTAAAGACTTATAAGAAGCCTGGATAAATTCACAAAGCTGATGGGGAAAAATGATATGACAAATCCGTCTATTTCGTATCACCATTTCCAAAGCAGGTGTTAATGGACAAAACATGTTTCAACAAGTAATGTTGCTCTCAACTGTTCTCAGCTGTGATTGAAACATTATTTAAAATGTGGCTTCCTTTGCCCACTATTGTACAGATTTAAACATTAGCTGATTGGCAATAGGGGTAAAAAAGCATAATAATATTTTCATTAGTATCTAAACTTACTTGAAAATTTGGTTACGGGGACGCCTGGGTGGCTCAGTTGGTTAAGCAGCTGCCTTCGGCTCAGGTCATGATCCCAGCGTCCTGGCATCGAGTCCCACATCGGGCTCCTTGCTCAGCAGGGAGCCTGCTTCTCCCTCTGCCTCTGCTGCCACTCTGTCTGCCTGTGCTCACTCTCCCCCGCCTCTGATAAATAAATAAAATCTTAAAAAAAAAAAAAAGGTAAAAAAAAAAGAAAATTTGGTTACGTTCAATATGTCCTACCTACTCTTTTAGCCCAGCCAAGTAACTTGACCCCTTGTTCTGTTTCTAATGAAACACCACAAAAGAGATTTTAGAAAGCTAGACTTAAAAAAAGAAGCAAAAACAACTCATTGTGAGTAGATTAAAGAACAGAATTCATGTCAATAACTTATTACCACAAGTAATCAAGCAGCTCACTGGTAAGTACTTCTCTGTAAGCTGTGAAGGGGTGATCGGGGCCATGATTTCCTCCTTTCCCTCCTGGGAGAGCAACTCTCCTTGGCACTTGAATTGCTGTGTGAAAGCTTCAGGTTGTCTGGGAAGCAGAATGTGTTAAAGGAAGGGATCTTGATGGTGCTCATTATGTCTGACTAAAGGTCCAAGGTGCTGGGTGTGAGGGGCCCCTCTTTTTTGAAGATAGACACCATATATTAAAGGCTTGAGTGACCACCTCAATGAGAGGGAGACTCTGCATGTACAAATTTGGAAACGTTATTTATCTGTGGCTCAGGCTTCAAATGTGACACTATAATGATGACTTTCTCCTATGGGACATTTTATGCTCACAAAATTTAATGTTTTAATGCTTTGGTCTAGAACCCCTGTGGTCACCTTTTCATGATAATAAGGTTTAAAATCCACTTATTTTCCTCACATACTAACAAACATAGTAACTTCAGTTTACCAAATAATATGGCCAGGAATTGTGCTAGAAACTAAGAATGCTCAGTACAACCTGCCAAGACAACCCCCCAACTATAATGTCTTAAGAAATGTGAGCGACTACTTGAATGATCCATTTAAACAGATTTTATAGGCTAAAATAAAGATTATACAAGCCACTGTTAGTGAAAATTTTATAGTGATATGGCAATTTACGATCTTGGTCTCTTTTCTTGACTGTGCTAAGCCAATAAAGAAACATTAGCTACTTGGATAACCTTGAAACAGACTCCAGGAGTGTTATCCACAGCATGGCCATTATGACCACTAAATCCTGCCACCATATATCTTCCTAGAATGAAAGAAGGAAAGTCGTGTATTTTGGAAGAGGATCATTTGTTTCCTTACTTTTGAGATTAGAAAGTTCTTTATGTACTTTTGGTACAAGTCTGTTGTTGGATATGTGACTTGCAAATATTTTTGTCTGTGGTTTGTATTTTCATCCTCTTAATAAGATCTTTCAGAGTAAAATTTTTTAAAAGTCCAATGTACCGTTTTTTTTTTTTTTTTTTTTTTTTTTGTGGAGGTACTTTTGATGTATTGTCTAAAAGCTCTTCACCTAAGTCATGAAGATACTCTGTTTTCTTCTACAAGTTTTATAGCTTTACATTTTATTCAGATACTATGAACCATTTTGAATTAATTTCTGTTTAAGATGGGAGATTCAGGTTGAGGTCCATTCCTTTTTTGCAAATGAAAGCCGGTACTGTTTATTGTAAAAACTATGTTTCCTCCATTGAATTGCTTTTTTATCTGTCAAAAATCACTTGGTCTTGGTCTTACCTGTAAAGTCTACTTACGGATTCTATTCTATTGATCTGTGTCTGCCCCCCTTCAATACCACACCCTCCTGATTACTGTAGCTACAAATTAAGTCTTAAAACCAAGTTTTGTGATTCCTCCACCCTTTATTCTTCATTTTCAGTATTAACTATTCTAGTTCCTTTGCCTTTTCAATAAAATTTTACCATTAGCTTTTCTATTTCTTTTTTTCTTGATGATTTTATTTGAGAGCGAGAGCGCACATGAGCAGGGGGGAGGATTAGAGGGAGAGCGAGCAGCAGACTCCCTGCTGAGCAGGGAGCCAGAGGACATGGGACTTGATCCCAGGGCACTGGGCCGAAGGCAGATATTTAATGACTGAGACACTCAAGTGCCCCAGCTTTTCTATTTCTATAGGGTAAAAAAAGAAAAGAAAAAAAAAATCTGCTGGGATTTTGTTTAAATTTTGCACCCGGGTGTCTATTTTCTCTGACCCTACAGCCTCCATGTGTAGTCAGGCACAGCTCAGGACTGGGCACACACTTTATGCTGGAACTAAGAAGGGACAACATCTGTCATAAAGGTGGTGGGGGATGGGTGAGAGGAATACACAGGAGACAGAATGAGCCATGAGAAGGCAGATTTGTTTCAAAAACTGGGGTTAGGGATACCTGGGTGGCTGAGTTGGGTTAAGCGTCTGCCTTTGGTTCAAGTTATGATCCCAGGGTCATGGAATCAAGCCCCACATCTGGCTCCCTGCCCAGCAGGGAGCCTACTTATCCCCTCTGCCTGCTTGTGCTTGCTCTCTCTGACCAACGAATAAAATCTTAAAAACAAAACATTGGGGTTAGAACAGTCGCAGGTAGATTTGTGTTTCTGTCAGCCACTTAACTAACGGACAAGCATCCACGGTGCACCCAGCAGACAAGTGCAAACCACTGTCATAGGATGTCTTAACTCCTAGGTGTGGTGTTCTCTACAGGTTTGGCTGAGGTTTCAGGACGGCCAGAAACAGGACGTACTGGAGAGGGGTGGGTGGGTGTCGGTGCCAGCCCATCCATTAGCCCTATCCAAGCCTTCTCCACACTGCATGGCCAGGCAGCACCTCCTAGCTCTCCGCACTGCAGCTGACCCAGTGCTGATGCCCAGATATGGATTCTTGTGGCCCTTGGGGGCCTCTTGCAATTCAGGCCAGGGGGATGGTATGAGACCCAGAAATCTACTGGGTTGGGTCAGTTATGTACAACCAAAAGCATCTGGTCAGCCTTTGAGAGTGACTTAACCAGTATCTGTGCAACTACATACACTAGTAAGCCCTGGAATAGAAACCAAAAAACAGCCCATCTTAATACCACATATAAATGTACCAAATTAACATGTACTTCTTAAATTTATATATACAATGTTGTATGTCAAACATTAGTGTTTCAGTTAAAAAAAAAAAAAAAACAGCCACCCTCCATCCTTGTGGAAAGACAAATCACATCATTTGTGGGAAGCATACGCACAAGTGTGCCATGTTTGGGGATCAGTGAAGTCTGAGATGGTGGCAGCAGCAGGTGACATGAGATACCTCCTAAAACTGCACAGGGAATCTGAGTTTGAAGCAAGGGAGAATATTGCTGGATCAGGTACCAGATAAAACATACATTATCTCCTGGGCTGTGGAAAGGATCATGGTCTTGACCTTATGGGATATCGAAAGCCATAAAACTTCCATTTTCCAAGATCCTAAACATAACCTAACACTAGGCTTTGAAAGAGAAAGTACTCACCTTAATGCTGCCAATAGCAGTTCCTCTGATCACTTTCAAGAAAGACACTAAATTTCATTTTGGATGAGATTTTTCTATGGAAATTTTGAAACAATTTACAAATACCAAAAAAGATTCTTAACTTTAGAGAACAAACTTGATGGCTACCAGAGGGGAGGTGGGCAGGGGAAGCATAAAGTGGAAATTAAGGAATCTAATTGTCATGAGCAAAAGGTGATATATGGAATTGTTGAACCACTATGTTGCACACCTCAAACTAATGTAACACTGTATGTTAACTACTGGAAAAAAAAATAATTTATAAACAAACCCCATGTACCTAACACCCACCTTCCAACAATTATCAAGCTACAACCCTCCTCCACTGTTTCTAACTAAATACAGATACGTTGTGCCTTGAAATAAACCTCAAGGTCAAAACTTATCAGTTAATGAGGTCAGGATAAAGAGCATTTAGGTAATCTTTCTATAGCTTAACACCCTTCCTCTTAAACAAGTTTTTCTCCTGGGTCTTAATTTGCCAGGTTGGACACTTCCATTAACTCTTATCTGCTCAATCATCCAGTGCCTTTCTTGCTGTCACAAACACAGAACTGGAACATGGATCGTGAACCTTCACTCAAATACCAAGGCAGAAGCAAGTTGAGGGTGGTTATCTGTCATACTGGGTCCCCAAGGAAATGTATGTCCCAGAATGTATGTTATCATGGTTTCTCAACAATGATTCCTGCTTTAAGTGCAGTGAGTTTATTTAAAGCCTACTGTCCTGCATTTATTCCAGATTACTTACCATTTTCTTTATTTCATAGAAAGAATAACTATGAATCCCATTTACTCTAGAGAATTCTGAATTCCTGACAGTCCCAGTCTCCTAAAATGTCAAGGCATATACTGCATCTCTGCAGTAAGGAAAATAAGACACAAAACATACTTCCAGCTTATGAAAATTTATTATCACGTTTTTACAATCAAAATTTATGACCTTGGTCTTTCCTTCTTGCCTTTGTATAAGGCCAAAAGAGAGACATTGGCTACTTTGACAACCTTAAAGCGAACTCCAGGAATGTCACCGACAGCATGACCTTTGCGACCAAATCCAGCAACCAGAACTTCATCATTTTCCTGGAATAAAATCAACAGTTTACTTCTGCTGTCATTGGCAATCACTAACAATACCCATTCATTGTATAAAAAGCTAGGAAAAACCATTTCAGGAACAGAAACAAAGAGACACTTACCTCAATAAAATTCAAACAACCATCATTGGGTACAAAGGCTGTGATTTTCTTGCCATTCTTGATCAGCTGGACCCTGACACACTTCCTGATGGCAGAATTTGGCTGCTTGGCTTCAACCCCTCTAAAACACAAACAGCACAACACAGTGAGCCGCCTTCTTGAGAAGGGATACTTTTTATTTAGTTAGGCATAAACAATTTATTAGAAATTATACTGTTTCAGCCTTTTCAGTCTGACCCTAAATTAGCAAACTCGTGTTATCAACCAAGCGTTTCCTCAGTCTGCCACAACAGGGAAAACATCTGGCCCCTTGACCAGCTGTTAAAAAAAATATATATATATTATCAAGAAGTGGAGCTAGAAAGCTTGGATTCAAATCCTGACTGCAGACCGGAGCCTTAAACATGTCTAACCTTGGGCAAGAAACTTCTCTTTACCTTAGTTTTCCAAGGAGAAAGATGCGATGGATTTCAAAGGTGAAACAGCTGAGGGTGCCAATCGCTTAGAACAGTTCCCCCACATTTTCAGGCTCATAACGTCCCTTATTTCATTACGGTCACTTTTCCCGCCCTCAGTGCAACCCCAAATTCATTACAAGCTAACATTAAGAGATTAAAATCCTCAGCTACCCAAGGGAAAAAATGAACTACTGGGATTTCATCAAGATCAAAAGCTTTTGCACAGCAAAGGAAACAGTTAACAAAATCAAAAGACAACTGACAGAATGGGAGAAGATATTTGCAAACGACATATCAGATAAAGGACTAGTGTCCAGAATCTATAAAGAACTTAGCAAACTCAACACCCAAAGA
>NW_026740860.1:0-6593 GCF_022355385.1 Mustela nigripes
ATTTTTATTCATTTATTTGACAGAGAGAGATCACAAGTAGGCAGAGAGGCAGGCAGAGAGAGAGGATGGGAAGCAGGATCCCTGCTGAGCAGAGAGCCTGATGCTGCAGGGCTCCATCCCAGGACTCCGGGATCATGACCTGAGCCAAAGGCAGAGTCTTAACCCACTTAGCCACCCAAGTGCCCCTAGATAAGTCTTTTGAATGTGCTTGCTCAACTATAAACTTTATACTGCCTGACCAGACATATTTTGCCTTCCTTCTTGTTTATCTACAAGGCATATGATTAATGTTTAGACTTCTTCAACTCTTCTGTTGATTACTGTCTATATCTAATAAAAACGGGACGGAGGAGTTGTTGTTCGAGGCAAGAGTCTTTTCTACTGTTGTCCCCTGCTCCCTTTCTCTTGCAGCTGACTTGTTTGTGCCTCATTCTTCTTCTGTGCACCATCAGGAAGTGGCAAACTACCCAGACAGAGACACATGATTGATCAACCAGACAGAAAATTATTAAAGAAACAGCAAATTTGAGCACTACCACAGACCAAATGGACCCAGCAGACATACTCCAGAACATTTCATCCAAAAAAGGAGAATATGCATTCCTCTCAATTGTACATGGAATATTTTCTAGGAAACATCATATGTCAAAAAGAGTTTTAGCAAATTTAAAAAGACTGAAATCATTCCAAGTATCTTTTTTGAGCACTGGATATAAAACTAGAAATCAATAAGAATTCACAAATACATGTAAATTAAACAACACATTCCTAAAAAACTAATAGATCAAAAAATATGAAAGGGAAATTTAAAGTATTGAGACAAGTGGAAAAGAAAATGTAATATTTTGAAACTTATGACATACAGCAGAAACAATTCTAAGAGGGAAGTTTATACTGTTATGTGTCAAAAGGCTAGAGCAGGAAAAAAATGAAAGCAAAACCAAGAAAATTAGAGAAAACATTAACAAAACTAAGGGTTCATTCATTGAAAAGAGAAGCAAAATTAACAAATCTTTAGGTAAACTGACCAAGGGGTGGGGGAAGAACCAAATAAGTAGTGGTATAAATGAGAAAGGAGATATTATAAATTGCACAGAAATAAAAAGGATCAAAGAAACTTCTATGAATTATATGCCAACAAACTGGACAATCTGGAAAGAAAATGGATAAATCCTGAGAAGCATACAACTTACTAAGACTAAATAAGGAAAAAAAAAAAATAGAAAATCTGAAGGGACCAAACACAAATAAAGAAATTGAATCAACAAGCAAACAACTTGGAACAGAAAAATGCTCAGGATCACTTGGTTTCACTGGTGAATTAAAAACAAACAAACAAACAAACAAAAACAAAAAACAAAAACAACAACAACAAAAACCTGAAGACAATGGAATATTTCCAAACTCATTTTATGATGCCAACATCACGAGTACCCATACCAGCTAAAGGCACACACATACACACATACACACACACACAAACATACACAAATCCTACAGGCCAGTATCTCTAATAAATACACACACAATTCTCAAAGAAATACTAGCAAATTGAATTTAACAACACACTAAAGGGATCTTATGCCATGATTTATTCGGATTCACTCCTGTAATACAAGGATGGTTCAAAGTGCATAAACCAATAAATGTTTTATATCACATTAATTGAATAAAAGATAATAATCACATGATAATCTGAATAGATGCATAAAAAAGCATTTATAAAAAGGCAACATCCATTCACTATAAAAAAAAAAAAAAAAAAGATCAACAAATTGGGCATAGAAGTACCTCAAAACAATAAAGTTCATATAAGAAAACCCCACAGCTAGCATCATACTCCAAGATAAAAAATTGAAAAATTTTTGACTCGGGAGTCAAGATGGCGGAGAAATAGCAGGCTGAGACTGCATCAGGTGGCAGGAGATCAGCTAGATAGCTTATCAAACCACTGAAAACACCTGCAAATCCAACAGGAGATTACAGAGAGAAAGAACAGCAATTCTAGAAACAGAAAATGGACCACTTTCTGAAAGGTAGGACTGGCAGAGAAGTGAATCCAAAGTGATGGGAAGATAGACATGGAGGGAGGGGCCACCTGTCATCAAGTGGCGGAACAATGGAGCACTAAATCAGGACTTTTAAAAGTCTGCTCCACTAAGGGACATGGCTCCAGAGGCTAAACTGGGGAGAAGCCCATGCAGGGGCAGCGTGGCCCCAGGTCCTGCAGGGACACAGAAGGATAATGGGTGTCTGAGTGTTACAGAGCTCGCAGATATTAGAACAGGGAAGCCTGCTACAGAAACAGAGCCAAGAAGTGAGCTCTCAGCTCATGGTTACCTTGAACCGGTCACAGGCTGGGTGAGCTCTGGAGTGCAGCCAGAGGCCAGCGAGATGGGAGTATTGAGTACTTCTCTCTGAAGGCACACTGAGAAGTGGGGCCCCAAGCTCTCGGCTCCTCTGGGCTGTAGACTGGGAGGCCACCATCTTCATTCCCATCCTCCGGAGCTCTACGGAAAGCGATCAGGGAACAAAAGCTCCCGAAAGCAAACCCAAGCAGATTATTTAGCCTGGCACCTGGTAAGGGCTGTGCAATTCTGCCTTGGGAAAATACACTTGAGAATCACTACAACAGGCCCCTCCTCCAGAAGATCAACAACAAATTCATCTAAGACCAAGTTCATTTACCGGGGGAACAGCGGAATTCCAGAGGAGGAGAAAGCAAAGCATGGAATTCATGGCTTTCTCCCCATGATTCTTTAGTCTTACAGTTAATTTAATTTTTTTTAAATTTTTTTCTTCTGCTAATTTTTTTTTACTTTTACCTTTTCCTTTTTTTAACGTTTTTGTTTGTTTGTTTGTTTTCTATAAATTAATTTATTTATTTTCAGAAAAACAGTATTCATTATTTTTTCACCACACCCAGTACTCCATGCAATCTGTGCCCTCCATAATACCCACCACTCTGTACCACAACCTCCCACCCACCCCCCACCACTTCAAACCCCTCAGATTGTTTTTAACGTTTTTAAACTAGATTTTCTTAACAATACCTTTCATTAAAAAAAGTAATAACCTTTTTTAAACCTTCATTATTATAGTTATATTTTATCCTTCATCGTATCTAATTTTATTTTTTGTATACACATAGAATTTTTTCTTCTAAAAAATTTGGGGTACAACTTCTTTTAATAGAACAAAATGTACTCAATATCTAGCTCTGAGCTTGTTCTAGTCTCAGGCCCGAGCAAATTTCTCTCCACTTTCTTTTTCTTTATTCTCTCAACTAACTTACTTTATCAACTACTTTTTAGAAATTAAAATTTTTTTCTCATCTTTATAAACATATTCCATTCCTTCATTGTGTTTACCCTAATATATATTTTTCATTCTTGAAAATTTTAGAAGGTACGTTCTTATAAGAGACCAAAATAATCCCAAAATTAAGTGGGTGATCCTGTACTAGTCACCAGTCTAATATATAGATATATTTTCTGTTTAATATTTTTTCTTTATTTGTTTTATTTATTTATTTATTTATTTATTTATTTATTTATTTTCTGAACTTCTTTTTACCCCTTTCTCCCTCCCACGATTTGGGGTCTCTTCTGATTTGGTTAAAGTGCATTTTCCTGGGGTCTTTGCCACCTCTTTACTATTTTATTTGCTCCTTCATATAGTCTTATCTGGACAAAATGACAAGGCAGAAAAATTCACCACAAAAAAAAGAATAAGTGGGGCGCCTGGGTGGCTCAGTGGATTAAGCCGCTGCCTTCAGCTCAGGTCATGATCTCAGGGTCCTGGGATTGAGTCCCACATTGGGCTCTCTGCTTGACAGGGAGCCTGCTTCCTCCTCTCTCTCTGCCTGCCTCTCTGCCTACTTGTGATCTCTGTCTGTCAAATAAATAAATAAGATCTTAAAAAAAAAAAAAAGAATAAGAGGCAGTACTGAAGGCTAGGAATCTAATCAATACAGACATTGGTCATATGTCAGATCTAGAGTTCTGAATGATGATTCTCAAGAATCTAGCTGGTTTCAAAAAAGGCATGGAAGATATTAGAGAAACCTTCTCTGGAGATATAAAAGCTCTTTCTGGAGAAATGAAAGAACTAAAATCTAACCAAGTTGAAATTAAAGAAGCTATTAATGAGGTACTATAAAAAATGGAGGCTCTTACTGCTAGGATAAATGAGGAAGAAGAAGGAATTAGTGATATAGAAGACCGAATGATGGAGAATAAAGAAGTTGAGCAAAAGGGACAAACAGCTACTGGACCACAAGGGGAGAATTTGAGAGATAAGTGACACTATAAGACAAAACAATATTAGAATAATTGGGATTCCAGAAGAAGAAGAAAGAGAGAGGGGAGCAGAAGGTATATTGGAGAAAATTATTGTAGAGAATTTCCTTAATATGACAATGGAAGCAAGCATCAAAATCCAGGAGGTGGGGCGCCTGGGTGGCTCAGTGGTTTAAAGCCTCTGCTTTCAACTCAGGTCATGATCCCAGAGTCCTGGGATTGAGTCCCGCATCGGGCTCTCTCCTTGGTGGGGAGCCTGCTTCACTTCCTCTCTCTCTGCCTGCCTCTGTCTACTTGTGATCTCTCTCTGTCAAATAAATAAAATCTTAAAAAAAAAAAAATCCAGGAGGTGTCGAGAACCCCCCTCAAAATCAATAAAAATAGGTCCACATCCCGTCACCTAATAGTAAAATTTACAAGTCTTAGCGACAAAGAGAAAATCCTGAAAGCAGCCCAGGAAAAGAAGTATGTAACATATAAAGGTAAAAACATTAGATTGGCAGCGGACTTATCCACAGAGTCCTGGCAGGCCAGAAAGAGCTGGCATGATCTATTCAGAGCACTAGACAAGAAAAACATGCAGCCAAGAATAATATATCGAGCTAGGCTATCATTTAAAATAGAAGGAGAGATTAAAAGCTTCCAGGACAAACAAAAACTGAAAGAATTTGCAAACACCAAAACAGCTTTACAGGAAATATTGAAAGGGGTCCTCGAAGCAAAGCGAGAGTCTAAAAGTAGTAGATCAGAAAGGAACAGAGACAATATATAGTAGTAGTCACCTTAAAGGCAATACAATGGCATTGAATTTATGTCTCTCAATAGTTGCCCTGAATGTTGATGGGCTAAATGCCCCAATCAAAAGATACAGGGTATCATAATGTATAAAAAAATAAAATCCATCAATCTGCTGCCTACAAGAAACTCATTTTAGACCCAGACACCTCCAGATTTAAAGTGAAGGGGTGGAAAACAATTTACCATGCTAATGGACATCAGAAGAAAGCTGGGGAGGCAATCCTTATATCACATCAATTAGATTTTATGCCAAAGACTATAATAAGAGATGAGGAAGGACACTATATCATACTCAAAGGGTCTGTCCAACAAGATCTATCAATTTTAAATATCTATGCCCTTAACATGGAAGCCTAAACCAATTAATAACAAAATCAAAGAAATACATCAACAATAAATACAATAATAGTAGGGGAGTTTAATACTCACCTCACTGAAATGGACAGATCATCAAAACAAAAGATCAATAAGGAAATAAAGGTCTTAAATGACACACTAGACCATATGGACATCACAGATATATTCAGAACATTTTACCCAAAGCAACAGAATACACATTCTTCTCTAGTGCACATGGAACATTTTCCAGAATAGATCACATTCTGGGTCATAAATCAGGTCTCAACAGGTATGAGAAGATTGGGGTCATTCCCTGCATATTTTCAGACCACAATGCTCTGAAGCTAGAACTCAATCACAAGAAGAAATTTAGAAAGAACCTAAACACATGGAGACTAAACAGCACCCTTCTAAAGAATGAATGGGTCAACCAGGAAATTAAAGAAGAATTGAGAAAAAATTCATAGAAACAAATAATAAAAACACAACGGTTCAAAATCTGTGGGACACAGCAAAGGCAGTCCTGAGAGGAAAATAAAAAGTGGTGTAAGTCTTTCTCAAGAAACAAGAAAGTTCTCAAATACACAACCTAACTCTACACCTTAAGGAGCTGGCGAAAGAACAACAAAGAAAGCCTAAAGCCAACAGGAGAAGAGAAATAATAAAGATCAGAGCAGAAATCAATGAAATAGAAACAAACAAACAAACAAAAAAACAATAGGACAAATCAATGAACCTAGGAGGTGGTTCATTGAAAGAATTAATAAGATTGATAAACCCGCATAGAAAGGACCCACATAAATAAAATCATGAATGAAAGAAAAGAGATCACAACCACACCAAATAAATACAAACAATTAAAAGAACATACTATGAGAAAAACTATGCCAATAAATTTGACAATTTGGAAGAAATGGATGCATTCCAAGAGACATATAAGCTACCATAACTGAACAAGGAAGAAATAGAAAACCTGAACAGACACATAACCAGTAAGGAAATTGAAATAGTCATCAAAAATCGCCAAATAATTAAAGGCATCCAAATCGGCAAAGAAGAAATCAAATTATCACTCTTCGCAGATGATATGATACTATATGTGGAAAACCCAAAAGACTCCACTCCAAAACTGCTAGAACTTGTACAGGAATTCAG
>NW_026740861.1:0-4757 GCF_022355385.1 Mustela nigripes
AAAAAAAAAAAAAAAAAAAAAAAAAAAAAAAAAAAAAAGAAATGGCTATTCTGGGACAGGCCTTTGGCGTGTGTTAAGAAACGTTTTAAGAATGTGTTTGTGGTTTTTGTGTTTTGTTTTTTCTAAAGGCTAGAAGGGCGGATGTGATGACTCTTACCAGGCCCTGGAGGTCAGTGCGGGGGTTCTTGGCCATATTTCCTCTGCAGTGCTCGGAAACAACGTTCTAGTCTTTAATTTTCCCTAAGTTCAGCACACCACTCCATCCCTGGGCTGGCATCACAGGAGTCAGGGTGGGTCGATTTGCACAGGGCAAGCCAAGAAATCCTAGAATACCAGGCTTGAAGGGGGTCTCAGGGATCTCCTACCCTATTTACTTCCTTGGTTTCCCCTTCCACTAGCCCCCAGGGACCCAGCCCACTTTATAAGTCCCCAAATGTCTCTTTCATATTGAGTTGGATCCTAGTGCTCACTCCCTCCAGAGGCAGCCATTCCATTCTCCACTCTGGCTGCTAGAAGATTCTTTGCCCTAAGAATTCCCAGTGTGCCTGTAACATCCACCTGGTGGTTTGGGCTCCCATCCTGTACATGTTTGTCCCAATCTTTTACATGGTGACACTTTAATTAAAGTATTTAAAAACAGCTGTTATCCCCATCCCAACTAATCCGGTTTCCAGGCCAGATGTCCCCACTTGTTCCTCCAGTGAACCCCTCTAAGTATGTTGCCCGCCGCCAGCCCAGAGCAGTGTATAGACTTCTGTTCCCATTGCCTTCCCACTTCGCTCCTGCCACTCCATAGTGTGATGGTGTCACCGATGTGAACAGGAAGTTCATAGATGTTCATTCCAAATCACTCCTGATGAGAAGCTCCTGGAGGGTTAAAATGTGCGTGGCGCTTAGGTTAGAAATGAACAGTCTTAATCTTTATTTTTAACAGTATTTTATTGTGAAACATATGCCTGAAAATTTATTAAATTTAAGGAATGAAAACATAACACGCACCAGTGTGTCTCCCACCCAGCCTAAAAACATCAGAACAAGGGAGACTCTTCAGGTGGCTTTTCCTATTCCTTTATTGTCTCCTTTGCTTTTCTTATGGTGGTATAACCATTTAAGAATATGTGTGTGTGTGTGTGTGTGTGTGTGTTTCTAAATAGTTGGTTTCGCGTTATTTCCTTTTGCCTGGTGCTATGTATGACAGACGTAGAATCCCTGTGTGCTCCTCAGTGACTTGCTTCCCCCACCCAGCAAACATCAGCTATGCTGACACCTGCAGAAGCCGTTCTCTCGTCTTTCTTGCTGGATGGTGTTCCGTGATTTGAGTGTAGCACACATCACCTACTTCACGGCTGATGGGGGCTGGAGTTGCTTCTGGCTTTTTGGAATGCACATACAGAAGCTCATCCTTCTCTGGAGAACACAGGGCTGTCTTCTTTGGAACTGAGTAGCCGGGCGAGAGAGCCCCTTTCACTCCCACCTGCACTGGCGGCAGACGCTTCTTTCCACCCCTTTGCCAGCACTTATTGTTGTCAGGTTTTTTTAATTTTTGCCAGTCTGGTGGGTGTGAAACGGCATGTCACTTGCATATTTCAGCATACCAGGGCTGCTGAGCATGTTTCTATGTATTTATGAACCACTTGTGTTTTATACAATGCCTGTTGGAGTTACTTCTCTTTTTCTTCAAGATAGATTATATTCATCCAGTGTTTATTCCATCACCACTGTTTGAGTAGTCTGGGGTATAGGATGGCTTTCATCCTTCCCAACAGAGTAGGTGTTAATACTGTGATGTCTGCCTCACAGGTGAGGAACCTGAGGGGCAGGGGAGTGTCTTGCTCAGTCCCCCAGCTGGCAGCAGCAGGGTAAGGACTGAACCCAGCACAAGTTTGCCCTTTACTCTAGAGTGGGTCTGCTGTGGAGTTATTTGTCTATTCTGAATATAAATACCTTATTTCTGAAATGTGTTGTAAATATCTCCTTCCACTTTGTGGACTGGCTCTTTCTTTTTAATGTCCTTTAGTGAATAGAAGTTTTTTGTTTGGTTTAATTTTAAATTTGGTGTTGTTGAACTGAACACATTTTCTTTTATTGTGAATGTTTTGTGTCTTATTTCAAAAATCTTTTCCAACCCTGGAGACTTACATTAAGTTCTAAAAGTTTCACAGACTTGCTTTTCGTATTCGAGACTTTAATTTTGCTAGAAATAATTTTGTTTATGGTATGAGGTAGGGGACCACCTTTTCCCCATGTAGATAAATCAATTTTGCCAACATCATTTATTAAATATCTTAGTGTTCCCCTGCTGATCTGTAGTACCTGTGCTCATAAATCAGATCATCTCTGTGTGGTGCCGTTTCTGGACTGGGGCCATTCCTCCCATCCATTTGTCTTTTCCTGATTCCATTATTCTATTCCCAATTCCATCAAAACCTTCATAATTACTATAACCTATTTAAAGCCTTGATATCTAGTAGGACAAGGTAGTTTTCTATTCTCTATATATTTTGAATCAATTTGTAAAATACTTAAAAATTGTTGAGATTTACAGTAGGAATGCATTTGAACTATATATCAATTTGAGAGAAAATTACAACTTTTCTGAGACTTTCTACTCAAAAACATAGTATTACTTTCAGTTTATTTAGTTCATCTTTGATATCTTTCAATAAACTTTCATAATATTCTCCATGAAGGGAATGCATATTTTTTGTTAAATTTATTCCTGGTACTATTTATAATAGCAAGAAGAATATTAAGTATTTTTTAAAATTCTATGCTTTAACTGCTTGTTGATTGTATATGGAAAGACAGTTGACTTTTGTATATTGGTGGCTGTATCCACTAACTTGGCCAAATTTTTTTAACCCTTAATTTTTTATTTTTAATTTTTAAATATGTTTTTATTCATTTATTTTTAAAATTATTTTTATTTACTGTAATGTATTATTTGCCCCAGGGGTACAGGTCTGTGAATCATCAGGCTTATACATTTCACAGCACTCACCATAGCACATACCCTCCCCAATGTCCATAACCCAAGCCAAATTCTTAGTTCTAATAATTTCTGGGTAGGAGTTTTGGGTTTTACATAGTGACCATATCATCATCTACAAATGATTGCAGTTTTGTTTCTTCCTTTCCAGTCTGTCCACTTTTCTTTCTTTCTTTGTCTGACAGCATCCCCAGTGCAGTGTTGAATAAGTGATATAATCTGGTGATTCACAGACCTGTACCCCTGGGGATAAAAATATATGTTTATAAAAAATAAAAAATTATATTAAAAAAAAATCATCCTTGCCTTGTTCTTGATCTTCAAGGTACTGTGTTCAAAATTTCCCCACTCAGGATGCTATTTGGTGTGGGGCTTTTGTTGCTGTTCTTTATCAGGGGAAGTATATTTTTCTCCTTTTCAGTTTAACTCAGAGGTTATTTTTAAATGAAAAGTCAAATGTGAATTTTGTCAAATGATTTTTTTTTAAAACTTCTGAGATGGTATAGATTTTCTCTTTCAATCTTCAGTGTGACAACTGAGTAATTTTTCTAATTTTAAACCTTCTTATATGCTTGGAATACCCAAATTAGACATGACGTGTTCTGGTTTTTTTATACACTGATGGAGTCAGCTGGCAAATCGTGTGTTTAGGAGATGGGCTTGTCAGTGCAGCTGGCACGTTTCTCATTTTTGCTTCCACAAAGGGGGTAGCCCATTAGCCAAACTTTCTTAGGTAGCTCTGAGGAGACACCCCACTGTGAATGGGCCTGAGACTTCACAGCCTCCCTGCTTGCTGGCATCAAAATGGTTCAGCAGAAACCTCACAGTAAAACAGCTTCGGTGCTCTCTTCCCGGGGTTCCCGTGTTCACCTTTGACTTTTGCATAATCCTTCTTTGTGTGTCGGCTCAGCCATGTGTTTCTTTCTCTTGTTCTTGTAGATACTTTCAAACATACATGATAGTGGCAGGTCTAGTGGAATGGCCCCGTGTAGCCAGCACCAGCAGCTATCAGCATATGCTCATCTTGTTTGCTATCTCCCTCCACTTTGTATGCGTGTGTCTTATCTTTTAAAGCTAATTTCAAGCATTACACTCACCTGTAAATACATCAGTATGTATCTCCAATAGATGAAGTCTTAAAAAAAAATACATAACCATAATAGCACCATCACCTTTCAAAATTAACAATAATTCTCTAAATATTGCCCCATGCAGATTTTCCAGATAGTCTCTAAAATGTCTTTTCGTGGCTTCTTTGTTTGCTGAAATGAGCTCCACACATGGCACTGGATTATGTCTCTTCCGTTCCTTTTCCCATGACAGTTCCCACTGCCTCTTTACGCCACGTGTTGAAGAAACCTAGTCGTTTGTCCTGTGGAACTTCCACATTCTTGACTTTGCTGGTTATATCCTTGTGTTGTTTTTCATCATGTTCCTGTATCCCCTCTGTTTCCCGTAAACTGGTTTCATTAGATTTGTTTCTTTACTTTTTTTTTTAAGAGGTGCTGTGAACCTCCAGTTTTAGCAATGCATTTCAGAGACGGTCTTTGTAATTTAGTATTTTAGTTATTTCAGTTAGGAGGATTGTCCCGGGTGCCTCAAAGGCAGTACGGATAGAAGTGGAAGTCCTGCAACTAATGAATCATTGAACACTACATCAAAGACTAATGATGTACTACTATACAGTGACTCACTGAATGTAAAAAAGAAAGAAAGAAAAGAAAGAAAGAAAGAAAGAAAGAAAGAAAGAAAGAAAGAAAGAAAGAAA
>NW_026740861.1:4767-6585 GCF_022355385.1 Mustela nigripes
AGAAAGAAAGAAAAGAAAGAAAGAAAAGAAAGAAAGAAAAGAAAGAAAGAAAAGAAATGGAAGTCCAGAAATAGCTTTTGGTAATGTAACTATTCTCCAGATCTAACAGCATGTTTCTCCTCGTCTCCTAATCTGTGTGTGTGTGTGTGTGTGTGTGAACCAGAGAGACGCTTGGTCACTCTGGTGGCAGGGAGGTGACAGTCGCTGACATGAGCATTAAATGCCATCCAGAGTTGGAAAAGTGGAAATGTCAAACATGTGAGCCCCCGGTTCCTGTCTCCACCCCCTTCGAGCCCAGGGATCCTGAGCTGAGCCTGCCCCAGGATGTTAATGGTCTGTCATGACAAGCCTGTGCCCCCCTTCCTCCCACGTCCTGGCTGGCTTCTGTTGTCTCCCTGGCTTGGTCACGTGTCCACAGAGGCACTATGGCGACCACATTTCTTGGGCTCAGAAGATTGTCCTCTTTTCCTTCACCTTCCTCTCCTCTCACAGTGGGTTCCTCTCACTGTTATCACAGCTTCTTTCAGGTGGCTGCCTGCCCGCAGCTCTTTGGCATTCCACCCTGCTCAGTCCCCTCTGTGTCCCTAACTTCTAGGCCTGGTCACTTGGTGTATTGCCTCTAAATCTTTCCATCTGAAAACCATCCTGGAGATTTCTGAGGAAAGAGGAAATCATGTCACAAGGGCTTCTGCCTTGTGAACAGGTCCCTGTGAGGAGCACTTCTGGGCCCAGAAGAGGGTAGCTTCACTAAGACTCTCATAATGGATAGAAATCACTGGATTCTTTGTGTTGGGAGGAAAACCAAATGGTTCCAGAGGTCATGGCTAGAACCAGCATCTTTCCCCACCTCCCACAGGTCAGCCTTCCTCAGGCACATTTCTGAGATGGATGGTGCATTCAGCCAAGTCCAGAGCTAGCCAGCTAAGCCCAGCACAGGAAGCTTCAGCAGGGGGATGTGTGCCTCTCCAAGGGCTGCATGAGGGCCGCGCCTGGCCTGATTTCAAGCTAGGATAAAAGAAAAGAGAAAGAAAGGTAAAATAAATTGTGGGAGCCTGACACAAACTAGGCAATAGATGCTTTTTCTTACCATAGATGGGCCCAGCCACCACCTTCAACCCACCTGTTCTCCCATCTTTAGGCAGTATTGCGATGTCTGGAATGTGACCAAAGAAGAAATTCATACAAAAGTGAATGGTTTCCAAAAGTCTCTCAAGAGTCTTTTTAAACTTTGGGTCCAGAGAAACTACATTTTCCAGTGGGTTCTTGGATTTCCAGTCATTGAGCTGGGCATTGAGAAAATTATGCCATGAGAAGACAGCATTCCTAGCTTTTAAGAAATACGTAATTTCATTTATATATAATGAATGGTTAAAAAAATCAAAACGTTGCATCTTCTCCCATTCGGGGTGGGGGGACGAGGAGGTACTCTGAGGGAAAGTACTGAAAAGAACACCCCCTGCCCAGTTTCTGTCAGATCAGAATGTATGTGGTAAGTTTGTCTAACTTAGTGGCCCACAGAAAGGAGAATGTTGTCTGTTCCTTAGTTTTGGTTTGCATTTCAAATGTTGTTGGAAAATTAAAGAAAAATGGTAAACTTCTTGTTCCACCTTTCTGTCTCTCTGTCTTTCACCTTTCTTTTTTGCTTCTCATCATGGCATGTCTCAGAAGTACCCAAGGCTTGGGGCACCTGGGTGGCTCGGTCGGTTAAACGTCTGACTCTTGGGCGCCTGGGTGGCTCAGTGGGTTAAGCCGCTGCCTTCGGCTCAGGTCATGATCTCAAGGTCCTGGGATCGAGTCCCGCATCGGGCTCTCTGCTCA
>NW_026740862.1:0-6582 GCF_022355385.1 Mustela nigripes
AGTAGAGGGTGCCTGGGTGGCTCAGTGGGTTAAGCCGCTGCCTTCGGCTCAGGTCATGATCTCAGAGTCCTGGATCGAGTCCCGCATCGGGCTCTCTGCTCAGCAGGGAGCCTGCTTCCTCCTCTCTGTCTCTGCCTGCCTCTCTGCCTACTTGTGATCTCTCTCTGTCAAATAAATAAATAAAATCTTTAAAAAAAAAATGTTTGGTAGAATTCACCACTAAAGCCATCTGGCTCTGGAGTTTTCTGTGTTGTAAGTTTTCTTAGTAATGCCTCAGTCTTTTTACTCAGTATTTGTCTAATCAGATTTTCACCCTGACATAGTCTTGGTAGATTATGGGTTTCTAGAAATTTATCCAATTCTTCAGCTTAAATAATTTGTTGGCTTATAATAGTCTACAGTAGTCTTTTATGACTCTATGTATTTCTGTGGCAGTGGTTGTAATGTCTCCTCTTTACATTTCAAATTTTATTTATTTTAATCTCTCTTCTCTAAAGCTCAAGGTTTCTCAATTTGTCATGTTGAAGAATCACATTTATTTATTATTTTTAATACATCTTTCTTTTTCCTTTCTTTGTTTCTTTTTTTCTTTCTCTCTTTCCTTATTACTATTTATTTTCTTTCTTTTCAGTGTTCCAGAATCCATTGTTTATACAACACACCCAGTTCTCCATTCAATATGTGGCCTCTATAATACCCACCACCAGGTTCACCCAACCCCCACCCGCTCCCTCCAAAACCCTCAGTTTGTTTCTCAGAGTCCACAGTCTCTCATGGTTCCTCTCCCCCCCGCAATTTTCCAAACTCCCTTCTCCTCTCCATCTCCCCATGTCCTCCGTGTTATATCTTATACTCCACAAATAAGTGAAACCATATGATAATTGACTCTCTCTGCTTGACTTATATCACTCAGCATAATCTCTTCCAGTCCTGTCCATGTTGATACAAAAGTTGGGTATTCATCCTTTCTGATGGAGGCATAATACTCCATAGTGTATATGGACCATATTTTCTCTATCCATTCGTCCATTGAAGGCCATCTTGGTTCTTTCCAGTTCAGTGACTGTGGCCGTTGTTGTTATGAACATTGGGGTACAGATGGCTCTTCTTTTCACTACATTTGTATCATTGGGATAAATATCAAATAGTGCAATTGCAGGGTCATAGGGAAGCTCTATTTTTAATTTCTTGAGGAATCTCCACACTGTTTTCCAAAGTAGCTGCACCAACCTGCATTCCCACCAAAAGTGTAAGAGGGTTGTTCCCTTTCACCACATCCTCTCCAACACATGTTGCTTACTGTGTTGTTAATTTTGGCCATTCTAACTGCTGTAAGGTGGTATCTCAATGTGGCTTTGATTTTAATCTCCCTGATGGCTAGTGATGATGAACATTTTTTCCTGTGTCTGATAGCCATTTGTATGTCTTGATTGGAGAAGTGTCTGTTCATGTCTTCTGCCCATTTTTTGACATGATTATCTGTTTTATATGTGTTGAGTTTGAGTTGTTCTCTATAGATCTTGGATATCAGCCCTTTGTACTGTCATTGCGAATATCTTCTCCCATTCCGTGGGTTGCCCCTTTGTTTTGTTGACTGTTTCCTTTGCTGTGCAGAAGCTTTTGATCTTAATGAAGTCCCAAAAGTTCATTTTCGCTTTGTTTCCTATGCCTTTGGAGACATATGTTGAAAGAAGTTGCTGAGGCTGATGTCGAAGTGATTACTGCCTATGTTCTCTAGTATTCTGATGGATTCCTGTCTCATGTTAGGTCTTTATCCATTTCGAGTTTATCTTTGTGTATGGTGTAAGAAAATGGTCTCATTTCATTCTTCTACACATAGCTGTCCAATTTTCCCTGCACCATTTTTTGAAGAGACTGTCTTTTTCCACTGCATATTTTTTCCTGCTTTGTCCAATATTATTTGACCATAAAGTTGAGGGTGCATATCTGGGCTCTCTACTCTGTTCCACTGGGGTGTGTGTCTGTTTTTGTGCCAATACCATGTTATCTTTGTGATCACAGCTTTGTAGTAAAGCTTAAAATCAGGCAACATGATGCCTATAGTGTTGTTCTTCTTTTTTAACATTTCCTTAGCCATTCAGGGTCTATTCTGGTTCCATACAAATTTTAGGATTGTTTGTTCCAGCTCATTGAAAAAATACTGGTTGAGTTTTGATTAGAATGGTATTGAAACTATAGGTTGTTCTAGGCAGTATAGACTTTTTACCAATGTTTATTCTTCTGATCCACTAGCATGGAATGGTCTTCCATAATTTTGTGTCTTATTCAATTTTTTTCATGAGTGTTCTGTAGTTCTTCAAGTACAGATTCTTTACCTCTTTGGTTAGGTTTATTCCCGGGTATCTTATGGTTCTTGGAGCTATAGTAAATGGAACCGATTCTCTAATTTCCTTTTTTTAAATTATTAAATTGATTTATTTATTTTCAGAAAAACAGTATTCATTAGTTTTTCACCACACCCAGTGCTCCATGCAATCCGTGCTCTATATAATATCCACCACTAGTATCCCGACCTCCCACGCCCCACCCCTTCAAAATTCTCAGATTGTTTTTCAGAGTCCATAGTCTCTCATGGTTCACCTCCCCTTCCAATTTGTATTTCCTTGATGGCTAGTGATGTTGAAATTTTTTTTTTTATGTGTCTGTTGGCCATTTGTATGATGTATTTGGAGTAATATCTGTTCATGTCTTTTGCCCATTTCTTGAGTGGATTGTTTGTTTTGGGGGTGTTGAGTTTGATAAGTTCTTTATTCATCTTGGATACCATCCATTCATCTATAATGTAATTTGAAAATATCTTCTCCCATTCCATGGGATGCCTCATAGTTTTGTTGACTGTTTCCTTTGCTATGCAGATTTTTTTCTCTTGATCAAGTCCCAATAGCTCTTGTTTCCCTTGCCTTTAGAGACATGCCTAGCAAGAAGTTGTTGTGGTCCAGGTCAAAGAGGTTCCTCCTTGTGTTCTTCTCTAGGATTTTGTTGTATTCCACTCTCACATTAAAATCTTTCATCCATTGTGTGTTTATATTTGTGTATAGTGTAAGAGAATGGTCCAGTTTAATTCTTCTACGTGTGGCCTGTCCAATTCTCCCAGAAGCATTTATGGAAGAGACTGTCCTTTTTCATGGGCATTATTTCATGCTTTGTGGAGTATTATTGGACTATAGACTTGAGGATTCATTTTTGGGTTCCCTATTCTGTTCCATTGATCTATGTGTCCGTTTTTGTACCATACTGTGTTCATGAATAGAGCTTTGCAATATAGCTTTAATTCAAGAATTGTGATGCCAGTATCTTTGCTTTCCTTTTTCCCCTTTCCTCAGGCTATTCAGGGTTTCTCTGGTTCCATGCCAACTTTGATATTGTTTGTTCTACCTCTGTGGAAAAATGTTGATGGTATTGTAGCAGAGATTGCATTGAATGTACAGATTGTTTTGGGTAGCATAGACATCTTAACAATATTTCCTCTTACAATCCATGAGCATGAAGTGTCTTTCCATTTTTTGTATCTTCTTCAATTTCTTTCTTAAGTGTTCTGTGGTTTTTAGAGTACAGATCCTTGTAGGATTATTCCTAGGTATCTTGTGGTGTTTGGTGCAAGTGTAAATGGGATTGATTTCTTAATGTGTCTTTCTTCTGTCTCATTGTTATTGTATAGAAATGCAATTGGTTTTTGTGCATTGATTTTAAATTAGGTCACATTCCTTAATTCCTGTATGAGATCTAGAAATTCTTGGGTGGTGCTTCTGTATTTCCCACATTAAGTATGTCATCTGTAAAGGGCAAGTGTTTGACTTCTTCTGTGACAATTTGAATGCCTTTTATTTCTTTTTGTTGTCTGATTGCTGAGGCTAGCACTTCTAGTACAATGTCAAACTTAGTTGAACAGATTTTCGGTCTGGATGATATATCTATTGTTGTAAGTGGCATATTAGTGCAACATTCTACTATTCTACTGCTACTTCTTTTTCCCTCTAGGTCTTCTAAGATTTGCTGTATATGTTTAAGTGGTCTTTTGTTGGTTGCATCTTTACATTATTATATTTATTTTTTTCATTTTTTATAAATTAAATTAGTTAACAAAGAGTGTATTATTTGTTTCAGAGGGAGAATTTAGTGATTCATCAGTTGCATATAACACCCAGTATTCGAATTGACCTCCTTAATGCCCATTACTCAATTGCCCCATTCCCTCACCAACCTTCTCTCCAGCAACCCTCAGTTTGTTTCCTATAGTTAAGAGTATCTTATGCTTTGTTTCTATCTCTGTATTCATCTCACTTTAGTTTTCCTTCCTTTCTCCTATGTTCATTTCTTTTTTTCCTTAAATTCCATGTATGAGTGTAATAATATATTCTCTTGTTTGATTAGCCCTTTTATTATTTAATGGACTTTTTTGTCTCTTATTATAGTCTATAATTATAAATCTATGTTTTCCTGATATAACTTCAGCTTCCTCAGATTTCTTTGCTTTCTATTTTTATGGAATATCCTGTTCCACCTCTTTACTTTCAGCCTCTAGATTTAAATCATTTATAAGAAATATGTTCAAATGAGGAAAGAATTCTACTTCTAACAAATTTAAAGAATGTGAGAGAACTTTTTGTTTTAATCCAAAGAGTCCATGTTAATAAGAAAATGGATATTTTTTAAAAAGTAAGAAAATTAAATTCTGGAGTTGCATGTGATGATAATGAATATACACTTTTAATATAAAGATTGAACAACAATTGGACTTTGCAGGAGAAAGGAAAAGAAAACTGACTTGAAGAGAGAATTCTTGAGATTATCAATAGACAGAACAAGAATGAAGAAAAATGAGCAGAACTACTGAGACCTATAAGATACTCTCAAGTATACCATTATATATATATCAGGAGTCCCAAAAAGAGAACAGAATGAAAAAGGGAAAGAAATAACACTTGAAAAAATAATATCCAAAATCTTTCCAGTCTGATGAAAACATTACTACTCAATATTTAAGAAGCTTACTGGACTGCAAAATCTATGGCGGCAATTATAAACATCATACGCTTCAGGTATGGAAACCTAAAGACAAATAATAAATCTTAAAAGCAGGGAGCTAATTAAAAAAAAAAAGCAAGGAGCTAAAAACAATACAAAATATGGAAGTGATCTACAGGAAGATTAACAACTGGCTTCTCAACTACAGAGGTGAAGAGGCAGTAAGAAGTCATATTCATAGTATTAATAAAATATTATTGTCAAAAAACACATCTGTAATCAGCAACAAAAGCATTCAAAAATAAAGAGAAATCAAGTCGTCCTCAAATAAAAAAAAATTAAAAAATGAGATAACACATTGCTAACCAATTTGCCATACAATAAATACTAAAGGGAATAATTTAGGCAAAAATGAATGGGCATGAGACATTAAGTAGAAGTCAACTGAAGCAGTAAAGAGCATTAGTTCAAGTAACTTCATAAATAAATATGAGACAGTATAAAGATACAAAATTGTATGTAATTTGTCTTCTCCTCTCTGGATTAAAGTGGAATTAAATAAGATTATACATAAACAAAGACTCTTGGAATACTACATCAAAATCTAATGATGGATTTTATGGTGACTAACATAACACAATTGAAAAAAGACTATATGGGCACCTGGGTGTCTCAGTGGGTTAAGCCTCGGCCTTCAGCTCAGGTCATGATCTCAGGGTCTTGGGATCAAGCCCTGGGTCGGGCTCTGCTTCCCCTTCTCTCTCTGCCTCCCTCTCTTCCTACTTGTGATCTCTCTCTCTGTGTCAAATAAATAAAATCTTTAAAAAAGACTATAATTATAGAACTATATATTGGCTTATAATATATAAAGATTAGCAGAAATGATAGAAGGGAGAATAAAACTAAAATAAACGAAATCATTTGATACTAATGAAATTAAATTGGTATTTATCCCAAGTATATAATTTTATTTTATTATTTTTTTTAGATTTTATTTATTTATTTGACAGAGAGAAATCACAAGTAGATGGAGAGGCAGGCAGAGAGAGAGGAAGGGAAGCAGGCTCCCTGCTGAGCAGAGAGCCCGATGCGGGACTCGATCCCAGGACCCTGAGATCACGACCCGAGCCGAAGGCAGCGGCTTAACCCACTGAGCCACCCAGGCGCCCTTATTTTATTTTTTTAAAGATGTTATTTACTTATTTGACAGAGATCACAAGCAGGCAGAGAGGCAGGCAGAGAGAGAGAAAGGGAAGCAGGCTCCCTGCTGAGAAGAGAGCCCAATGTAGGGCTCAATGCCAGGACACTGGGATCATGACCTGAGTGGAAGGCAGAGGTTTTAACCCACTGAGCCACCCAGGCACCCCCATGTATATAATTTTAAAATATTAACTGTAATTGCCGGGTAAACCATGAATAAGGTAACATGAGAAAAAATGTAATAAAATAAATGAATAAAGAAAAGAATTAAAATGTGCTGGTAAAAATTATTGATTAAACACATGATAAGGGGCGCCTGGGTGTTTCAGTAGGCTAAAGCCTCTGCTTTCGGCTCAGGTCATGATCCCAGGGTCCTGGGATCGAGCCCCACGTTGG
>NW_026740863.1:0-6581 GCF_022355385.1 Mustela nigripes
TTTTCTAGGCTTGTTCTTCCCGGTCCCTAATTGGATCCTCCACTTCTGCCAAGTTCCCGGACTTTGCATCCTGTCTCCTACCAATCTTCTCTTCAGGAGTTCTTTAGGTGCTTTTATCTTTATCAGATTTATCTCTGTGGTTCGAGACTCTGTGATATCTCCTAGGCTTTCTGATGTACATCGTGTATCCAGGCCGCTGCTTCAAACCCGCATTGGGTGTGTTCTATGTAGATGTTCCACTTTGGTTGCCTAGCTGTAATCATTCCTTCTTCCTTTACCTGGACATCAATTGATTCTTCCATCTTTGCATTTAATCTAGGTCTCTGTCACCTCTCTGTATTCATTAAACTGTTTCTGTTTTCTAAACTGAGTGTAATTTCTTTAGGAGGAAGAGATCCGTGAGTAACCCAGGTCTGGCCCTTAAGGATTGTTGAGTGCATGCGTCTATGTGAGTGTGTGTGTGTGTGTGTGAGTGTATGTGGCATGCATGCCATCTGCTGTTTGTGTTGTGGCTGACCCATTCCTTGAGGCCAGTCATTTGAGTGCCTCCCCTTTCCTACCATTGGTGTTTTTAGGGTCTGGGCTGAATATACTGAGGTTTACCTTGGTGGGCTCTGGCGTGCCTGTGAAAGGAGAAATTCCACCAACTCATCAGAACGCAGGCCTGCATAATGCTGTGTTAAGAAGAGATCATGCAGTCAAAGCTTTCTTCTTGTCCCCTATGGGAGAATCTGTTCTTTTTGGACTAAGCATCTTGGACTGAGGAAGGCAGTCCTCCAAATGTTTACAGTTGGGATTTCGTGTTTGCTGGCTAGGCAGCCTATGTCCTCACCTACCTGTCTTTGCCAGTAGCTCTGTCTTGATGCTGCTGTTGCGGGAGCCCAAAACTTATTATGTCCATATTGAGACATCTCCATTAACACAGATGCACTCAATTCACGGATGGACTCCCACGACTCACCATCTTCCCACTGTGTCTCTTGGTATTGTCTCTGATCTTTGTCTCCAGGCTGTCTGCTCCTGGTTGTTTGTTTGTGTCCTATGCAGGAAAAAGATGGTGTTCTTTCAGGTCGATGTCTGCCAAGCCTGCTGATATGAAAATTTCAGCCCTCAACACTTGTGTTGTCAGGTACTCGTGCCCTTCATACCCTCTTTATGTCAGCAGTGCGAAACAGGTTTTTTGTGGGTTCCCAGTGTGCCTTGCTCTCCTGTGCCTTGGTCCTCTGCATGGGCTCTGGCCCTCTGACCCACGAACCAACCAAATCTCCCCTGATCCATGTCTCCAACCTTCTCCCCTCATCTCTGCAACTTCCGTTCTCCTCGCTGTGGAGCTTACTTTGTAGGCTTCAGGTCAATTTCCACCCCACTGCAGTTGTTGTGGTCATCTTCCTGTTGCCTTCATGGCTGAAGACTAGCATGAGGTTATTAGACACTACTACCATCTCACTCTCCTCCATGTCACTGCAATTCGTACTGAGACATAAGCAAGAAGGAATTCTTCCACTTTTCTTTTATGGAAGTCTCGGGGAGGGCATTGGGCTTTGTCACATCTATCATTTTCAGAAAGACAACAGACGATTTTACTAACTCATGACAGTCAAGAAACATACGAAAAAGAAAGGGAATTGGAACAAACAGTATTACTCTAATGAGGATTTCAAATGGTGGTGTTTGTTGGAAGGCAGTTTTGTGAGAACACGTGTTTCTTGAAGAGGACAACAGATACCATTCCTTGCAGGAGATTTCCTGAAACTGATGGAATGTGAATTTTCAAAGCATGTGTAATTGAATTGCTTTCCATAAGTGACCGAATTCAATTCTCGCATATTTTAAAATTAAGTGTGATGTGAAACACACACAGACGACACACGCAAAAACACATGCACATGCACACACACATGAACAGACACCAAGATAAGACATGGAAAAGATGGGGAGGAAGCGAGTAATCGTACCAATGAAGCAACACTAGAAAATACCATATAGGTGAAAGGCAAATAGAATCCAAGTGAAATGCCAACTGAAATGAGAAATGGAACTATTACCTATCAATAATACATTCAGTACTCAGGACTAAAGTCTCCCGTCAATGCAAACAGTTTGAAAGAGTGGTTGAAATTCCAAATCAAGAAAAATAAAAAAGGTAATAAAGATCCATAAGAAAACAACAAATATTAAACAAGCTCGTCCTTCTGAAGCCCATAAGAGATTTCCTTCGACTATAAAGATACTCATAGCTTGCAAGTAGAAGAAATCGGGAAGACGTAGGTTATGCTATTCCCAAGGAGAAGAGAGCCAAAGTGTTTGTGCCTAAGTCAGCGAGAGTGATTTTATGCCTTTGAGAGACATAAACAGTCAGCGAGAGAGATTTTATGCCTTTGATGGAGCATCAAAACAACAGAAACCTGGAAGAATTGCCAACATATGCACCACGAACAAGGGTGTATCTAAACGTTGGAAGCCCATGAACACAGAGGAAGGGAGATGGCGACTTTTATCCAATACTGTTGGGAACAATGAAATCCACAATAAGTGCAGGACAGATCATCTGGATGGGAAGGTGCTAAGGAATAACAGACGTCCACATGGGCTCTCAGACCACCTGAACTTTGAGGATCCATGAGTAAGATTGCGTCTCTGAGGAAAATAAGATATGTTCTTCCCAGCAGAAGACCTAACTTTGTCTATCGCAGGTCATGAGCTCGAGCCCAAATCCATTTGTAATACATGGAAGAGAAGTCAAAACCTATCCTGTGCACTTATGATCACGAAGGTATGAAAACAGGAGGATATCACTTTCAAATTGGAAATACAGACAGACACTAATAGTTGGAAAACACAACACACTCACGAACTAGCAATGAATGCAAGAAAGATAATCCAAAGGAAAAGCAGAAAGAGCCATGAATGAAGGAATTCTAAGAAACTTAGAGGATGGTGCCCAAACATTGTGTGGGGAAACCATATAGGGTTAAATGCATGCATTTCCAAAATTTAAAAACACCGAATAAGAAAGCCACATAAAAGAACGACTGAAGGAACAAAATGAAGGAAAACTGAACTCCAAAGGTAACAGAAAAATTGAAATCATACGTGTGATTATCAAAATTAAGGAAATATAAACAAACCAATAGAAAAAAAAATCAGGAGATCTCACACTGCAGTTTTGACAACACAAACAACCCACAGAAGCCATTACTGGGATAAAACAGGGAGACAAGCACACAGCTGCAAGTATGAAACCACATGACAACTGGGAGGAAGGAAAAAAAAAATCAGCGGCACATCCCCACATTAATCCATCAAATCCAAGAACTAAGAGACAAGGATAAATTCCCAGACCCATAGAAACATAAAAGATGAGATCAGGAAACCTAGAAAATATAAGCTCTCTAGTAGCGATGTAAGCATTTGATGCAGTAATCCAACCTTTGCCAACACACAGAAGGCCAGGTCAAGTCATTTTCCTGGGACAATCTTCTAGGTATTTAGTGAGGGCATTGTCATGTCCTCTCATCAAATCCAGAGATGGAAGAGGCGGGTTAACTCTAATTCACAAGAATAAAGACCCAATTCAAAGAAGACATTTAAGGAAACCTATCCCATGACATTTCAATAAGGAAAGATAATAAACAATATAATTCTTTCCTTTTCTCCCTGTGACTTCCTTTGGTTTTGAGAGGGCCACATTCTTTTCCTCTGAATTTATGTTGTTGTTGTTGTTGTTCTGTGAGAAAGAACACAAACATCCATTTTTGACAGAGTATTCACGGATGCTTTAGTTGCAGGGACGTCCTAGTGCTCCTTTTAATATATGCCACAACCCTGACCACCCATTAAGCAGTTCTCTTTTCGTACCCCTCAACGTGATTCTCAGAGTCCTGAGTCACTCCTGGTGGGTCTCCTTCTCTGACTTCTTGCCCTTCAGTATTGCCTTCCTTTACTAAGGGCCAAGGTATACCTCCCAAGGAACATATTGTGGGAAGCCATATGATATTTCCCTTTGTCTGCTTGCCTTTTCCATTTCCCATCAGAAGGGCATGGGACATTCATGTCAAGGCAAGCTCCAGAGGTTCATTCATTTCGACAGCAGAGGAATAGTGTGGTGCCAAAATGGACACAAACTTCCTGATCCACTAGTCCTTGCAAAGGCATTGCGGCTCACTCCAAAGGTCTACTCGAATGGGCCTTGCAAGCCATCAGTATAGGCCGTCCCTTTCCTTCTGACTAAAGAGACTTGGTCCACATGTCTATACTGTTATCACAACAAGTACAGTTAACTCATAATGACAACGGGTTCGGTCCAGGCCTCTTCCTTGAGAGCTCTGATGCAGAATGTCACTCTCCTCGAAGACTTTCAAAGGTGTTTCAGGGAAAGCCAGGTAGACAGAGACCTCATCCCTTAGCCACGTGTTTCAGAACACTAGGAGACGAGGCCATAGATGGCACCATCTATCGATGTGCTCAACTTATACGTCAGAAAGGGACTTTCCGTACCTTACTCCACTGACCCATAGGCTAAAGACGCTGACAAGTTACACTCTCACACACAGGACAACAAACCCCACGGAGAGCTGCTCATAGTCACGAGGCCTCACCTTTTCTTGAGATATCTAGAAATTGTAGTGGAAAAGACACCTTGCCGTCTCCGGGGATATGTTGGCCTAAAGGAATTTATACTGAATGTCATTTTCCTTCCGCTATGTCTCCAGAAAGGGGAAGTTGGACATTAACCCACAAGACATCCTGAGTTCTTGATCAGGTTCAGAGGGCTCTTGTTCTGTCCTTCCCGGAGCTTCCTACTTAAAGCCATAGGACACCAAGGTCATGGGAGAGGGACAGCTGCTTCAGTGAAGCCAGCATCTGTGATGTCACAAAGCTTTGAGGTCCTAGCAACCACTCCTCATCAACCCAGGCCTGATCACTACACTTGACTGGAGTAGTCATGGGTGAGCCAAGAGGACCCCAAGCCGTCCCAAACCGCTGGAGCCGCCTGGGTCTCTCACCAAGGCAGTTTGCGAAGCGAGTCGTTGTCACCTTCTCCATTGCCCAATTCGTAGTGTTTGGTCGTGAGTGTCAGTACCAGCCATCTGGTCCTCGGAAAAAGGCAAGGATCCCTCATTCCATCTTAGCCACGAGAGGCCAAGAATCTAACAGACTGCAAGCAAAGTCTCAGGGGTGCAAATCTGAGCTCTGCATAAGGGTGAGGCCCTCACACCAAATCACGGAGCATCTGAACAGGAAAAGGGCCACCTAAAGGAAGCTCAAAGTGAACCCCCTTAGCCGTGCCAAAGACATGTCTCGAGTCTCCTACCTTGAGCGTCTCGAGTCTCCTACCTTGAGCGTATCCAGAAACGGTGTCAACAAGTCCTCCCAATATTCTAAAAAGACCATGCCCCAAGGCAGACTCTACACCCTAGAACCTTAGGTCCAGGACGGACTCATGTTCTTGAAGTCCACAGAAGCCAACGGAGAGCCTGTTGAAAGGGACCCATAGCACAAGTGAAGCCATCTGAAAGACTTCCATGCCTGTTTCAGGAAGAAAACCTGTATGTCCAAAAAGACGCATTGAAGAGGATTCGAATGTGGAAGAACCTTGAGCACTCCCTCATGGTGGAGCAGCTACCCTCTGTGGAACTGCATGGAGATGTGGCAGCACAAGCCTGCCTTCACCCTCTCATGACCATCCTCCAAATGGTTACATGCGATAAGCAAACAGTGCCTCATGCGGAAGATGGGCATGTTCCATTGAGCCCCGAGAGGATGCACAATGTGTTAACAAGGGATCAGTACAGCGCGACAGACAGCGGATGCTGCAAGTTTGTAAGGAGATCCAGGAAGACAAAAACCAGTGAATGAACAAGGGAGCTCCGAGCGAAGGTCGGGATTTTAGGATGGTGGGAGGTTCTCTGTACTTGCTGCCTTCCATAGGAACCTTGGTCCAAATTCAATAAAACATCCTCTTGCCCCAGTCATTTATTGTGCCCTGTTTTTGTCTTTGTTATCATGTCCAACGTGCACATGCACGTATTGGACGGAGAGGCAGAGAGTCCCAATCAGGGGTTGAGCTAGAGAGGGAGGAGCTTACTTGTCCCAGAGCTGATAACCTGAGAACAGAGTCAATGCCAAGACCCTGGAATCATGAGTTGATCTGAAGGCCGCCTCTGAACTGATGGACACAACCCGGACCCAACCTTTGACTTCTGAATACCTCCTGGTTCTACTAGAAACACTGCTCTGTCCTTGTACAGAAAAGCAGGGATAAGGATTTTGGCTTGTTCAAGTGTTGCTTGATCTATCTGGTCTACTTCGAGAGCTTGTATAGCTTATCCTCTTGAAGTCAGTGACTGGGCTATGGACAAACTATTCTCCGATGCCTATTTGCCTAAAGAGAATACCTCCATGCCTAGATTTTCCAGGGGGAATGACACTATGTCTTTTAGTGCTCCGCTTCTGTGGAAGGTAATGGGAGTCCTCTGTGCCTCTGATTCTGCACCTCTGTCTCTGCTTCCAGATGAAGGTCCTTTTCAGCCCCGATTTCTCCAATCTATATTCAGCCCTCTTTTCTTTCTCTCACTCTT
>NW_026740864.1:0-6571 GCF_022355385.1 Mustela nigripes
TCTCTGCCTACTTCTGATCTGTCTCTGTCAAAGGAATAAATAAAATTAAAAAAAATTCAGTGTGGTTGGTGAAAAAGCTAGTAATTTTGGTTCTTTTTATTTTTAAGATTTTTTTAATTTATTCATTTGACAGAGAGAGAGATCACAAGTAGGCAGAGAGGCAGGCAGAGAAAGGTGGGGGAAGCAGGCTCCCCGCTGAGCAGAGAACCTGATGCAGGGCTCTATCCCAGGACCCAGGGATCATGACCTGAGCCGAAGGCAGAGGCTTAACCCACAGAGCCACCCAGGTGCCCCAAAGGGTGATTTTATTAAAGCACAAGGACAGGACCTGAGGGCAGAAAAGTGCTGCTGTGCATTCACTATCTTGAGCCCACACAGTAGAACCTTCCAGAATGAAGAAGGCCTTTCAGTTCTGGAAATGATCTCTCTCTCTTTTTTTAAAATCAATTAATTAATTATTTATTTTTATTATTTATTTATTTTTATAAACATGTATTTTTATCCCCAGGGGTACAAGTCTGTGAATCGCCAGGTTTACACACTTCACAGCACTCACCAAAGCACATACCCTCCCCAATGTCCATAACCCCACCCCCTGGAAATGATCTCTTATCTAAGATATTTTTCTTCCCTCCATTTTTTTCAAATTCATTTTCTGGGATTCGTATCTTTTTTTTTTTTTTTTTAAGATTTTATTTATTTATTTAATAGCACAAACAGAGGGGAGAGGCAGAGGGAGAGGGAGAAGCAGGCTCCCCACAAAACGGGGGAAACCCAATATGGGACTTGATCCTAGGACTCCTGGATCCTGACCTGAGCCGAAGGCAGACGCTTAACTGACTGAGCCACCCAGGTGCCCCTAGGGATTTTTCTTTCTTTCTTTCTTTCTTTTTAATTTTTAAGATTTTATCTATCTATTTATTTAAGTTTTAAGATTTTTAAAATTTTTTTTTAATTTTTAAGATTGTATTTATTTATTTTTATTTATTTATTTATTTTTTTTTTAAAGATTTTATTTATTTATTTGACAGAGAGAAATCACAAGTAGATGGAGAGGCAGGCAGAGAGAGAGAGAGAGGGAAGCAGGCTCTCTGCTCAGCAGAGAGCCCGATGCGGGACTCGATCCCAGGACTCTGAGATCGTGACCTGAGCCGAAGGCAGCGGCTTAACCCACTGAGCCACCCAGGCGCCCTATTTTTTAAAGATTTTATTTCTTTATTTGATAGAGTGAGAAAAGTAGGCAGAGCAGCAGGCAGAGGGAGAGGAGAAATGGGTTCCCTGGGAGCCCAGTGTGGGGCTAGATCCCAGGACCCAGAGACTGGGACCCGAGCCGAAGGCACAAGCTTAACTGGCTGAGCCACCCAGGTGCTCCTTAAGATTTTATTTTTAAGTCCTCTCTACATCCAAGGTGGAGCTCAAACTTACAACTCCCAGATCAAGAGTCACATACTCCAGGGCTGAGCCACCCCGGTATACCAAAAAAACTTATTTTTGTAACCACATTTTTATTTATTTATTTTTAAAGATTTTATTTATTTATTTGACGACAGAGATCACAAGCAGGCAGAGAGGCAGGCAGAGAGGGAGGAAGCAGGCTCCCTGCTGAGCAGAAAGCCCGATGTGGGGCTCAATACCAGGACCTTGAGATCATGACCTGAGCCTAAGGCAGCATCTTAACTCACTGAGACACCCAGGTGCCCCGTAACCACATTTTTAGCCACTGAAAAATGTTTCTTGTTTTGTGATTTCAGATTTCTGATCTAACACTCTTCTTGTGTTCCGATGTTTTGTCTTCTTGAATCTCTTTAAGTATATTATGGGTTCCCTTTGTAGGCTGCATCGTAGGTACACCTCCGAGTCATCGAGGGTTTAATTCCAGGCCAGGGCAATAAAGCAGGCATTGCAATGAAGCAAGTCAAATGAATCTTTGGGTTTCCTGGTGCACATAAAAGTTATGTTTACAGCACCAAAGTCTGTTAAGTGTGCAGTAGCTTGGGGGTGCCTGGGTGGCTCAGTGGGTTAAGCCTCTGCCTTTGGCTCAGGTCATCATCTCAGATTCCTGGGATCAAGCCCCTCGTAGGTCTGCTCAGCAGGGAGCCTGCTTCCCCCTCTCTCTCTGCCTGCTTCTCTGCCTACCTGTGATCTCTGTCTGTCAAATAAATAAATAAAATCTTAAAAAAAAAAAAAAAAGTGTGCAGTAGCTATTAAGTAACAGCTTAGGCTGACTCTTGGTCTCCAGGCTATGAGTTTGAGCCCCATACTGGATAAGGTGAGTACTCAAAACAAAAGCTGTTAAAAAAAAGAGAAAAGCTAACCATCATCTGAGCTTTCAGCAAGTCATAATCACTGATCATAGATGGCCACAATAAATGCAAATACAATGAAAAAGTTTGAAATATTGTGAGAATTACCAGAATGTGACCTAGAGACATGAAGTGAGCAAATGCCTTTGGGAAAATGGTGCGAGCAGACTTGGTCCGTGCAGGGCTGCCGCACACCTTGAGTCTGTAAAAAACATAGTATCTGCAAAGTACAGGGAAGTGAAATCCATGACTTATGCACGTGTCTCTGGCTCCTCCAGTGCCTGTGTTGTCTGTCTGTCTGTCTGTCTGCTCCTGGTTCTCCTAGGCGTGGTGGTTGTTGGTGACATTTCATAAAGAACGACCAAGCTGTCCTGCATTTCCTCTACTGGTATGTAAGTTATACTATTTTTCCTCTAGGGTTCTCTCTGGTTGGAAATCCTGCCTAGGAATTCTTCGTGGATTAGGATAGGACACACACCCACTGGGGCGCCTGGGTGGCTCAGTGGGTTAAGCCTCTGCTTTTGGTCAGGTCATGATCTCAGGGTCCTGGGACCGAGCCCTGCATCCGGCTCCCTGCTCAGCAGGGAGTCTGCTTCCCAGGGCCCCCCCACCCCCCGCTCCTCCCCCTCCACCAGCTCCCTCTGCTTGTGCTTTTTCTCTGTCAAATAAATAAATAAAATCTAAAAAAAAAAAAAAGAGAGAGAGAGAGAGAGGGGGACATCATTAAGAGCTTCCTTTGGAGGGGCGCCTGGGTGGCTCAGTGGGTTAAGCCGCTGCCTTCGGCTCAGGTCATGATCTCGGAGTCCTGGGATCGAGTCCCACATCAGGCTCTCTGCTCAGCAGGGAGCCTGCTTCCTCCTCTCTGCCTGCCTCTCTGCCTACTTGTGATCTCTCTCTGTCAAATAAATAAATAAAATCTTTAAAAAAAAAAAAGAGCTTCCTTTGGAGAGGGGAGAGCTAGTGATCAGCTCGCAGCTTGTGGGTCACCCCAAAAGCTAGAATAAAAAAACATTTATTCTGGATTGCCAAGGCTTAACTTCCTCAGACAGTTGGTTCAATGTCTTTGGAGACAAGCCACCCGCCATTCTGTCCGAGGGAGAGAAATGCCTTCCGGGTGAGGAGGGGAAGTGGGGTTGTCCTCGGATGCTGTTGGCCTGTCTTGCACACCTTCACACGTTTCCAGAATTTCACTCCCATCTGTCCCATTTTCCTTTGCCTGCTGATTGGGGAAATTGTTCCTCTTGGGGCAGCCTAAGCAGGAAGGCTTGACTGGCAAACCCCCACCCTCTTTGCACTTTTGCTCCTCTTTGTATTCTCTACCTTTCCATGAGGAGGGATTGGAGACAAAGGACCCAGAGTCAGAAAGCCTGTTTTACTTTCTAACTGTTGCACACACTCAGCATCCAGATGGATGGAGGCTATGGTAACGGCTCACTCATCAAACTCAGTGGAAAACCAGGAAATATTTACTGAATACCAGGGTTCTGTCCCAAAGACAGGGTTTGCTTGTCTTTTTATTTTTATACAGTGTTAGTAATCTCTGCACCCGACTCGGGGCCTTGAACCTGCAACCCCAAGATCAAGAGTCTCATGGTCCACCGACTGGGCCTGCCAGGCGCCCCTGCATCGTCCCTTTCTCACATCATTTGTGTGCACTCCGATAACCCTGACCATAGTGAGGAAGCCCAGAATAACATGGAGACACTTGTATGAAAAGGCAAGTCACAAGCTCAAAGTACAAGGAAAGTTAATCAGCGCCATGATATTACACAGATCCCGAAACTGATCAGAATTCCCTCCAGGCTTTCCACCCAAGTATCCCGGGCTTCTCCCTTTTCTCCCTGTTACAAATGTCGTCCACTAGAATCCCAAATGAAGTATTTATCCTGTTCAGTCATTCCAGAAATACTTAGAGTAGTTCCCCGTTTGCTAGACATTGCGCTAGGCACTGAGGATGAACGGAAGAGAAGACATATGTGGTCCCTGTCCCCTCGGAGCCTTTAGCTCAATCACCCAACAGATGTTTATTAAACATCCATTATGATCAAGTCGCTGCAGGGGGACAACTGAAGCCACTGGCTGGGGACACTTACATCTCTGTTAACATGACTATACTTGTCTTCGTTGCCATGACTAGTACTCGAAGAGACGCTCGCCCAGGAAGATGAATGTTGCCAATTAACTTTATTGCTTATTCCAGCAACTTCCTGAAAGACCCATCAACTCTGATGGGAAACATCGGCTGACTCTCAGGCACCTAGCTAGTTCTGTCTGTAGGACTGTTGATCTCAGGGTCCTGAGTTCAAGCCCCACCTTGGGTATAGAGCTCATTAAAAAAAACAAAAACGGGCACCTGGGTGTCTCAGTGGGTTAAAGCCTCTGCCTTCGGTCAGGTCATGATCCCAGGGTCCTGGGATTGAGCCCCATATCGGCTCTCTGCTCAGCATGGAGCCTGCTTCCTTTTCTCTCTCTCTGCCTGCCTCTCTGCCTACCTGTGATCTCTCTGTCAAATAAACAAACAAAATCTTAAAAAACAAAAACAAAACCCAAACTCCACAATCAGTCAGGAGTGCCTGGCTGACTCAGTTGGTATAGCATGCAACTCTTGACCTCTTGGTCATGACTTTGAACTTCATATTAGGCAGAGGGATTACTTTTAAAAAATCAGCTTAGGGGCCCTTAGGTGTCTCAGTGAGTTAAAGCCTCTGCCTTCTGCTCACGTCATGATCCCAGGGTCCTGGGATCCAGCCCTGCTTCTGGCTCTCTGCTCAGCAGGGAGCCTGTTTCCCCCCACCCACCTGCCTCTCTGTCTACTTGTGATCTCTCTCTCTGTGCCAAATAAATAAACAAAATCTTTTTAAAAAATCAGCTTAAAAATTACTTTAAAAATCATATTTTCAATAGAAATATCTATCAAGTGACAGTTTACATCTTAAGACTGTTTGAGCCCCTCCCTTTGCTCTGTAAATTGTCCATGACTCCACTGTAACCCTTACCTGCCCTAATCAATCCCCACTCTTACCCAGCTCGGAATGACCTGCTTTCACATCGTCTCAGTAAATTTCATGGGTTTGCCCACCATCTTCCTACGAGGGTTGTCAGACCTTTGGGTCTGACAAAGTGCCAGGAACACAGTGAAGAAAATCCTCACGAATTGACATTGTAGACACAGACAATACACAGAAACTGGGAAATACGTCATTTTTCCTTTACAGTGTCCTTGGGGAGATGTAGCCAGATGTGTCATTACAAATTGTGCCACCTGAGAAAGAGAGAGCACCAGAGGGGACAGAGGGGGTGGTTCGGATCCTCATGAGAAAAGATGGTCTGGAAAACTGCCAGAAATGACTAAGTGGGGAAGAGGGTGGTCTGAGTATGCCCAGTAAGGAAAATAAAGGTGTTGAGACCCTGAGGCCAGGGGGCGGGGTGGGGGTGGGGTGGTCGGCGGATTCCAGAATACAAGGGAAACCAACCAGGCCAGACTGCGGGGAGAGGGCAGGAGCCTCTCCAGAAACTTCCTCAGCCACAACCACGGCTTCCCCGGGGCTAATTACTACTCTCGCAAGAGAGTGGTTTTCTGATACTCTTCGCTGCAAATGTGCGGAAGTGAACGTTCCAGGCGAAATGCGTTTCTGAGGCTCTTACTGCTCACACAAGGGTTTTCATGGCAAAAGGGGTCCGGCTTTTGCAAGTCCTCGCACCCGGCCCCCGGGGCCCGCCGCGCGGGCCGGAGCCCTCTGCGTGGCGGAAGCGGCCCACGAGCTTCCAGAGCGGCGGCGGGGACCCCGCTCACCGGGGGCGGCCCAGAGGCGAGCTCTCGCCGGCGCAGGACGCCGGGGTTTTCATCAACTCCCAACCGATCCGCCGAAGGAGCGAGCACATGACCCGCGTGAATGATGTCCTCAGGCTCTTTTCCAGTTCCGTGCGCGGAAGTACCGTCCTCGGGGCCCCGAGAAAACCCAAACGGCCTTCGGCCCGAACCCGGCTGCCGGGTTATCCCGGGCCGGGGCCCGACATCCACGGTCGGGCCGGGGGCGGGCCAGGCCCCGTCGGAGGCGCGGGGGTCCCGCCGCCTCTCCCTCCTCCGCCCCCGGGGCTGGGTGGAGTCCCCGCGCGCGGCGCCCCCGCTCCCGCCGCTGGCCCTGCGCGCCCGGGGCCCCTCCCGCCAACCGGGCCCCGCGGGCCTCCTCCCGGGGTCGGCGCGGTGCGCGCGCTCGGCCGCCGGCGGCTCGGCGCCCCCGCCGCGCCCCGCTTCCCGCGCGCTCCCC
>NW_026740865.1:0-6568 GCF_022355385.1 Mustela nigripes
GTTGAATGGCATCTTGGTTCTTTCCACAGTTTGGTGACTGTGGCCATTGCTGCTATAAACATTGGGGTACAGATGGCCCTCCTTTTCACTACATCTGTATCTTTGGGGTAAATACCGAGTAGTGCAATTGTAAGATCATAGGGAAGCTCTATTTTTAATTTCTTGAGTAATCTCCACAGTGTTCTCCAAAGAGGCTGCACCAACTTGCATTCCCACCAACAGTGTAAGAGTGTTCCCCTTTCTCCACATCCCCTCCAAAACATGTTGTTTCCTGCCTTGCTAATTTTGGCCATTCTAACTGGTATAAGGTGGTATCTCAATGTGGTTTTAATTTGAATCTCCCTGATGGCTAGTGATGATGAACATTTTTTCATGTGTTTGATATCCATTTTTATGTCTTCATTGGAGAAGTGTCTGTGCATATCTTCTGCCATTTTTTGATATGATTGTTCTGTGTGTGTTGAGTTTGAGGAGTTCTTTATAGATCCTGGATATCAACCTTTTTAAAATTTTTCTTTCTTTTTTCAACCAACTTTATCTTGTCAACTACTTTTTAAATTTTTTTTAAATTTTATTTTTACAGTCATATTCCAAGGATCTAGATTTGCTTGTTTTGTTTTGATTTTAAAGTTTTTTTAAAGTTTAATTTAAAAAAATAATAGATTCATACATAATTGTAAAATAGTAGAGATCCCATGTGTTTTCTCCAATTTTCCTCAATGGTTAACAGTTTGTGTAACCAGAGTACAATACCAAAAACAGGAAACTGATATTCGTAAAATCCACAGACATTATTTGGACCAGTTTTACATGCACTCATGTGTGTGTTTAATTCTATGCACTTTTTTTTATCACATGTGTAGATTCTTGTAACAAGCATCACGGTCAAAATATAGAACTGTTCCAAATCCTCAAAAATCCTTCATGTCACCCCTTTATTGTCACACCTACTCTGCCCTTCACCTACGTATTGCCATAACCCCTGGCAGCTACTACTTCTTGTTCTCTATCTCTATAATTTGGTTATTTTGATTGTTATTACATTGAACAAATACAGTAATGCAATATGTAATCTTTTGAGATTGGCTTTTTCACTCAGTATAACACTTTGAAGATCCATCAAGTTGCATGCATCAATAGTTTTTTTTTTCTTTTTTATTGCTGAGTATTATTCTTTGGTACAGATATGTACCAATTTATTTTATTACTTACACATTGATGGACATTTGGGTTTTTACACATTTTGACTATTCTTAATGAAAGTTTCTATGAATATTTCCATACACATTTTTGTGTGGTAATATGTATTGAATTTCCTTGGGTGTATACACAGGAATGGAATTTTAGGTCATATTATTTAACTTTTTGTGTTAACTTTTTGGTAAATTTTTTGAGGAGCTGACAGATTATTTTCCAAAGTAGCTATACTATTTTACCACCCCACCAACAATGTATAAGAGATCTAGTTTTTTCACATCCTTTCCAGCATTTAATATTATCTGTATCTATATCTCTACCTATCCATCTATCTATCATTTTAATTTTAACTGTTCTGATGCATGTGTAGTAATATAGCATCATGGTCTTCTTTTGATTTCCATAAAGAATAGTGATGTTGAACATCTTTTCATTGCTTATTTGTGATCCAAAAATTCTTTTCAATGAGATGTTTATGTTTTTTATCCATTGTCTGATTAGATTCCTTGTTTCCTTTTTCTTTTGAAATTTGAGTTAATTATATAATACAGGTAATAATACTCTATTGGACAAATTGCTTGCAAATAACCTCTTCTAGCCCATACCTCTATATTGATCAACTTAATAGGATTTTTCAGTGAAGGATTTTTAAATTTTGAAGAATACAGTATATATATATATACATACATATATACTTATATATATGTGTAAATACATATACACACATAGGTATATGTATACCTATGTGTGTATATACATATGTATACCTATGTGTGTATATGTATATACATATACACATATATATGTGTGTGTGTGTGTATATAATGGATCATGGTTTTGGTGTGCGAAAGTTTTCTTTTATTCACGCAGCATTTTTAGTATTTTATGTCTTTCTACAAGTTACTTTATTTTATCTAGATGTTCACATTTTATTTTTTTAAAGATTTTATTTATTTGACAGAGAGAGAGATCACAAGTAAGCCAAGAGGCTGGCAGAGAGAGAGGGGGTATCAGGCTCCTTATTGAGCAGAGAGCACAATGTGGGGCTCAATCCCAAGACCCTGACACCATGACCTGAGCCAAAGGCATAGGCTTAACCTGCTGATCCACTCAGGTGTCCCTGTGTGTTTTTAGCACATATATTTATAATACTTCAAACCAATTTTATCTACTGTTAATTTAAACTTATTTTAAAGTATTTTGTTTATTTATGTTTATTCTTCTTTTTTTCTTGATTATCTTGCTAAAGCTCTGTCTATATAATTCATCTTTTCAAAGACTGCCTTTTAATTATTTGAATGTCTCTACTGTTTGTTGTTTTGATGTTGTGCCCCTGTTTCATTTATTTTATCATCATCATTATATTCTTCCTTCTCATCTGTTTTGTGGTTTTCTTTTGTTCTCTTTCCAACCTCTGGAGTTAAACACTTATTTCACTTATTTTTTCTTTATTTTGAAGTAAAATTTTAGCACATATAAAAGATAAGCATAACATATATGTAAGTAATGAATCTTTCTACTCCATACTTTAACCGATCTTATACTCAGATGGATAATTTAACAATTCTTAAGTCCGAGAGAAGGAGAGTTTTTGGCTTTCCTTGAAAACAGTGCTTAATATCATTGTATTAGTAATATTTCTTGATTAAAATTAGAGTTTGCAAGAAAGAGATAGATTATGAGAAAAATGCAAATAAGCATTGAAGTTATTGATGAGAATACTGCTGGTTGATACATTATATTAAAGTCTGTTTATGATTCTATTATTTCTCTAATATGTCACTCTTGAGAATTATTGTTGGTTTACTTTTTTCATCTTCAAAATGGGTATATTCACTATTATAAATATGACCTGATAGTTTAAACAGTGTTATAAATATTATCAGATGGAATTTGCCAATGAAAAGAGAAAGCTATTATTTCATAAAGTTTGGTTCAAAGTCACTACACTAATTTTATTTTAGAAGGCAAAAATGTTATTTTGAGGATATTGATTTACACAGGCTAAAAAATATTACACCCACAAGATTTTGGCCTATGCTTTCCTAAAGTGGAAGCATCCTTTCTTTGTCTCTCCTTCAATTCCTTCTGTATCCTTTTCCCTTTCCTTTTTCCTTCCACCTCATCCAGTCCTTCCTTTCTCCTTCACCCTTTCCCATTCCTTCATCCTTCTCTCCTTTCCCCTTTCCTTTCCGCACCCCTCTTTCTTCTGCTCTTCCTTTCTCCCTCCTCTGTCTCCCTCTTCTTTTATTTAAATTTTGTTATATATGCAGAATATATCATAACTTAATCAGATAATGTTTTTTTGACATTCAGCATGCCCACATTACTTTCTACCACACCAAATACAGTATAACTATCTTCATTCTCATCTACCAACAATTGTAATCGCAATAGCATATGCATCATTACTTATAATCTAACTCAGTCAACACGTCCTTATTCACTTCCTACTTTGTGTGATTCATTTTTTGTTACAAGGGTGCATATTGCATTGAAATGCTCATAAGAACACCCTATGGATTTTTTTATCTCTAAATATGTAATTTCAACAGCTTTTTCTTTGTTTTTCATTCTTATCCCTTGGTTATAAAAATAATGTTAAATATAGCTTAAAGTATAAATTTTTAATAGATTATGATCAAGCCTGCCTATGTTCTCCTCTAGGTTTTTTATAAATTCCTGCCTCATGTTCAGGTCCTTCATATCCATTTTGAGTTTATCTTTGTGTAGGGTGTAAGAGAAGGGTCGAGTCTCATTCTTCTCTACATAGCTGTGCTATTTTCTCAGCACCATTTACTGAAGAGACTTTTTTCCACTGGAAATATTTTTTTTTTCCCTGTGACATTGGCCACAGCAATTCTTTCAATACATGTCTCCAAAGACAAAGTAAACAAAAGCAACAGTGAACTTTTGTGACATCATCAAGATAAAAAGTTTCTGGACAGTGAAGGAAACAAGCAGCAAAACAAAGAGGCAACCCACAGAATGGGAAAATATATTCACAAACAACACTACTGACAAAGGGCTGATATCCAAGACCTATAAAGAACTCCTCAAACTCAGCACACACAAAACAGATAATCGTGTCACAAAATGAGCAGAAGACATAAACAGATACTTCTCCAAAGAAGATATGCGAATGGCTAACAAACACATGAAAACATGTTCATCATCATTAGACATTAGGGAGATTCAAATCAAAACCACATTGTGATACCACCTTACAGCAGTTAGAATGACCAAAATTAGCAAGACAGGAAGCAGCATGTGTTGGAGAGGATGTGGAAAAAGGGGAACCCTCTTACACTGCTTGTGGGAATGCACGTTGGTGCAGCCACTTTGGAAAACAGTGTGGAGATTTATCAAAAAATTAAAGATAGAGCTATCGTATGACCCTGCAATTGCACTACTGGGTATTTACCCCAAAGATACAGATGTAATAAAAAGAAAGGCCATATGTACATCAATGTTCATAGCAGCAATGACCACAATTGCCAAACTGTGGAAAGAGCCAAGATGTCCTTCAACAGACAAATGGATAAAGAATATATGATCCTAAGGGGGTGGTATTATGGACATTGGGGAGGATATGTGCTTTGGTGAGTGCTATGAAGTGTGTAAACCTGGTGATTCACAGACCTGTACCCCTGGGGATAAAAATATATGTTGATAAAAAAATAAAAAATTAAAAAAAAGAATATATGATCCATATAAATACAATGAAATATTATGCAGCCATCAGAAAGAATGAATATCCAACTTTTGAAACAACATGAATGGGACTGGAGGATATTACACAGAGTGAAATACATCAAACAGAGAAAGTCAATTATCATATGGTTTCACTTAAATGTGAGGCAGAAGGAAGAACATGGAGGACATTAGGATAAGGAAAGGAAAAGTGAATTGGGAGAAGTTGGAGGGGGATATGAACTATGAGAGACTCTGAGAAACAAACTGAGTGCCTTGGAGGGGAGGGCATGGGGGGATGGGTAAGCCTGGTGGTGAGTATTAAGGAGGGCATATATTGCATGGAGCACTGGGTGTGGTGCATAAACAATGAATCTTGGAATGCTGAAAAAATAAAATTTAAATTTAAAAAAAGAATATGATAAAATTTTATTTTTTAATTGTCATCTATATATACAAATGGATTGTATATGACAATATAGATTTTTAACCTGAATATTTTAGAGATATTTATCATTTTACTTAGTAGATGGTCATAGCAATTTCAACAAATTTTACCTAAACACTTTTGAACTTTTCAACACAATATTTTCAACCTATGCCCCAGTGAAATATTTTTTTTCATTTATTATCCACTATTTTACTCTGTTTTGTAAAATCATTGAATTTTAAACTACTGCAATAGTTCCCTTACTTCCTGTTTTTCTGGCCTCCTAAACTTTCTATATTCTTGAAATGCCACTTTGTGCCTTTTATTCCAAAGCTCAAAAACCTTCAGTGACTCCATATTGTCCATGAAATGCAAATGACTATTATTTTCTTTACACTACATTATTTCAAGAGAACTTATACACTTGCTGTCCTACAAAGTAGATTATATACCTTAAGGAAATAAATACCTTCTCCTCTCTTAAATCTATCCCCCAGGATACTTTGAATCATGGCTATGCCTTAAGAGACACTTGATAGATGTTTACTTAATGATTGATTGAGCCCATTTAAACCTTATGTAAGTTTTCAGTTTCTCCAATTTCTGACTCAGGATTCTTTCACTATTTATCTATATTTAGTAAAATAAAATAAAATTTATAGGGAGAGGAGGAACAATGACACATGCTTATTGGCCTCTAATGGTCTGGAATCTCTATATACCCTGACTTATATTCACCCTAAATTCCCAAACTAACCTTTCCAAGACTAACTAAGCCTTCTGCCCCAATTCTTTCAGACATCCATTTTCTTCATTCCTTTAAGAGACTCCTATAACCCTCTCACCCTATGCTTTTTGATGGTCAAGATTTACCTTAAAACTACTGAAATAGGGATGCATGTATGGCTCAGTGGGTTAAGCCTCTGCCTTTGGCTCAGGTCATGGTCTCAGGGTCCTGGGATGGAGCCCTGCATTTGGCTCTCTGCTCAGCAGGGAGTTTGCTTCCCCTTCTCTCTCTGTCTGCCTCTCTGCCCACTTGTGATCTCTCTCTTTGTCAAATAAATAAAATCTTTTAAAAAAGTACCAAAATGAAGCTGCAAAAGCATTAATAATAATTATCGCATTCTACACATTGTTATCAAGTCCATGCCCAACCATTAATATACATTAAATATGTGATAAAGATGTAGTGTATTCTTCATCATTCATTGCTTTATCTTTACAAACTGAAAAAAGAATAATCTATGT
>NW_026740866.1:0-6564 GCF_022355385.1 Mustela nigripes
ATGAGGAAAAATAACATGTTCCCAGTTAAAATACCAAATAACAACTGCATTATCTTCCACCCCCGAGATACCTCTGTTACCATGACACAAACATTAAGTGAAAAATCACCCTGTCTAGCTCACTAGCATGTGCTCGTGCGTACTGACTGAAGAACTGCCAGGCTGTGCAGCGCAAGTACAGAACACATACTCTGGAGGAAGTCTGGGAGGGTTCGAATCTTCGCTCTGCCACTTAATGAGCTCTGTGACCTTTCTAAATGTCTCTGTTTCCTCCTCATGTGTAAAATGTAAAATGGGGGTAACCATGGTGCCTATTTCAAAGGGCTGACATAAAGAAAAAACGAACATATAAAATAATAAATGAGTGTATAAAATAGTGCCTAGCACATTGTAGGTGCTGTGTAAGTATTAGCTATTATTATCATTATTAAAGATAAACAGAAGTTCAGACAGATGTTATGATTTGAGAAATGCCAAACAACGTATAATTACTTTGTAAGAGATAAGAGTGATAAATCTAGTTCTTTCTTGCTTCAAAATAACCCAAGAGCAAATTAAGTAATTACAAGAAAGAGGAGAAGTATTTCATGAAAGCCTTAGTTGTAGAATTTTGTCAGGACTAAGGGCGCCTGATCCTGTCTTTCCAACCCCAAACCCCTTCCCTCTACTCCCAACCCAGGCAGACACCGTCATTCCTTCTCAGTGTGCAAGTCTAACTGCAGCACCTAATACTACTTCTCACGCTAAACTGAGCTCCTTAAGAGCTGGACCTCCCACAGAAGAGCAGCTCAGTGAATGCTGCGTGGCCACAGAGATGACAATTTACTTGTGCACTCTTACTACATTTAGGCGGCCATAAATACATCTATGTTTATAGGAGGATATGCCCATGTTTAGATATAATTTTGAGTTCAGATATTCTATGAGCACAATCTGAAATATCAAAATGCAAATTAAGCAAGTCCTAAATATTTTTCATAATATAAAGATAGGTATACATTGTATGATATGTATCTTCACAAACTACATTGTATGTTTAGCTAATATTCCAGGAAGAGTAAAGAGATGGAAGTTATTAAGTTGGCTGAGAATATTACAACACATTTTATTATTATTATTTTAAAGATTTTATTTATTCACATGAGAGAAAAAGAGAAAGCGAAAGAGAAGCAGGCAAGCAGGCAAGCACAGTAGGAGCAGAGGCAGAGGGAGAGGGAAGGGCAGACTCTGTGCTGAGCAGGAAGCCCTCCGTGGGGCTGGATCCCAGGACCCAGAGATCATGACCTGAGCCCAAGGCAGATGCTTAATCATCTGAGCCACCCAGGTGCCTCTTACAATATATTGTAAATAATATCTTGAAAAATCCCCAGTACACTGGAAAGGAAGTGAGAATACATTGTTTCCTACCTAACTCTAGTTAGGAATAAGAGGCTTGCCCCTCCTGGTCTATGAGACAAGAACACACTGGTGCATCAGAGACTCTTAGGAATAGCTATGGTTTTTTCATAGTTAATTTGCAAACTCCAAAACTACATGTTATTCAGATCATTTCTCTTGAGGTTATTTTTTTTAAAGATTTATTTATTTATTTGAGAGACAGCATGCATGAGAGAGAAAGAATAGGGGGAGGGGAGGAGGGGAAGAGAGAGCAAGGGGAGGGTGAGAGGGAGAGAGAGTTCCTATTCAAATTACTCTGTAGAAACCACCAGCCCCACTGAGTGTGGAGCCTGACTACGGGCTCAATCTCAGCCCCTGAGATCATGACCTGAGCCAAAATCAAGTCAGATGCTTAACCAACTGTGCCATCCAGGTGCCCCTCTGTAGATTATTTTTAATTCAGAAAGAAAGAGTCCTCACAGTCCTTACCTTTGGAGATCCAGCCCAGAAAAAAAGAGGCCATGAGCTAAAGATTCCCACCAAAGTACGGTTAGATGGGAAATCCCTAGGGCTCCTTTGACTTATCAACTTCAAGAGTCTCGGGCTACTCTCTCTTCAAGTGTCCTCCTGGCAAGTTCCTACTCAAACTCTACTTGCTCTGCAGAACCCCCCAGCCCCACTCCTACTCCTGAGTACATCCCCATTCCCTCTTGCCCTTGCTGCTCTTACACATACCTTCATTTCAACAATTACTACATTTGCCTTCTTGCTCATCTGTCTTCTCAGCTCTTTGAGGGTGAAGATAGCATCTTCTTTATTGTCTGTATTCGCCATTCTTGGCACATATTACACACTAAAAATGTTTTTGTGTCAGGCTCATACTTGGGTCTGAAATGTTAAGAGTGCTGAAATGATTAAAAAAAAATGAAATGAAAATGAAAAAATATCACTTTATAAACATATAGGAGAAGACCTTGCAATTTATGGCATTGCCAAGCAGTCGATATACTGGACCCTGCTCTATGATTACAAAGAATAAGATATAACTTCTTTTAGTCGTCAAAAGTCTGAGAATTTTGAATTTTTTTTTTTACCTGATATCAATACAGAAATACTCTCTTACTGTCTATGTGACACATCAGCTTTGATAATGCCTTTGGGTGTCAAACTTTTACACCTAAGGATCCCTTTATCCACTTGGGATAACTGTGGCAGTTCCTTAAAAAATTAGCATGCTACTACCATACAATTCAGCTACTGTGCTCCTGGATATTTACTCCAGAGAAGTGAAAGTCTCACATATATCTACAGCTTTATTTGCAAGGGCCCCAAACCAGAAATTACGCAACCTTTAGTGGGTGAGTGGGTAAACAAACCAAGGAACATCTGTACTGTAGAATAGTACTCAGCAATAAAAAAGAATGAATTATTGCTGCACACAACCTGGACAAATCTCCAGAGAATTATGCTGAGTGAAAAAAACCAATCCTAAAAGGCTCCTCACTACACTATGCCATTTAGAGAACGTTTCTGAAGTGACAATGGGATTGTTTAAATATTCATTTGTTAATAAAACAATAAACCCATTACACACCAGGATTTTTATGAAAAAGTTTTTTATGGGAAAAAAAATAACATTTCTTTTTCCAAAATAAGGAATATAGTGAGAAGAGAGGCCATTGTGTTATACCTTTACAAACCTGGAGCCTCAAATCTGTACATTTTCAATCTGTGGTGAGGTCACATGTATCCTCTGGAAACTCCATTGGGCACTCAGGATAGAATGACAGTGAGAGGCAGATAACGTCTTAGCATTAGTGGGAAAACAGTGTTGACCTTGCGGACCCAACAGGAGAGAATAAGGGACCCTGGGTCATACTTTGAGAATAGCTGGTACAGAGCAGTAAAGGTATCTGATATGCTTTTTTCACAAGAAGTACCAGTTAATAACTAACACTACTGTTAAAAAAGACAGACTAAAAAAGGTCAAATGCTGAGATGAGCCCACAACTGGAAGAGTCTGTCTTTCATGGAATAAAGCTCTCTCCACAGAGATTTTTTCCTTCTGGAAGATGCATGTCTGGGTATTTAGCTGTATAGAAATGCTTAGCATGCTAGATGACGGTCTTAAATGGATTCTTTTTTTTTTTAAGATTTTATTTATTTGACAGAGAGAGAGAGCTCACAAGCATGGGGAGCAGGAGTGGGAGAAGCACGCAGCCTGATGAGGGGCTAGATCCTACAACCCTGGGATCATGACCTGAGCTGAAGGCAGATGCTTAACCAACTGAGCCACCCAGGTGCCCCAAATAAATTCTATTCTTAATCAAAACGTACTTCCTATTGCATGTCAGTAAGAAAACTACAAAAGTGCAGTTTTCAACAATTCCACACATACAATTCTCTCATTTTTCTACATAAAACTGTAATTCAGCACACTTAAATATTTGTCTATCCCTTCTTATGATGTTGAAAAGCCATTTTAAAATTCTTAAGATGCTACTTGTAATAACATGTACCCTATTTAATAATCTAGAAAATTATTAAGCTAAGCAAAAACTTCTAGAAGTGATGAAACTTAGGTTCTAAGCTCATGCCAGCTGGGTAACTAGGTCACTATGCAATTAATTCTTTCATTCACCAAATGTTTATCCAATGTCTACTACGTGCTAGTATATCATATATATTCTGATGCCTTGGTTTCCTGTGTATAAACTATCAGCTTTGTCTAGATACTAAGTGATCTCTCGCTCTCTCACTCTCTCTCTCTCTCACACACACACACACATACATACATGGAGTTAAATGTAGCTCTAAAATTCTTATGATTCTGTCTTTTTATACCTAATAAAATGCTCAGTGATATGACGTATTTACCTATCAGTCCCAAAATTTGTTATTGTTTTCGATAACTTCAGGATCTTAAATTTCTACAAAGTGGAGGTTAAACTGTGGTGAGCAGAGAAATAACCATCTGAAATGCCCTTCTACCACTAAGTCTTCCAATTTGAACCACTATGCTATGATGAAAAACTATTTTAAATGCAAAGAGATAAAGGCCAAAACCAAACTGAATTACCTCCCCAAGTCTTATAGGTTCAGATAGTGATACTAAAGCTGTATTTTTAAAAATCATACTGTATTATGTTACCTTAGAGTAATTTAAAAATAGAATTGATATAAAACTATTTCGAAAAAGAAACATACCATATGGAATGTTAAACATGTCTAGACAGTTAAGTATCCAGACAAACCTCTGCCAATCATTAAAGACCTCTGTGGAAAGAACTCTATTCCAGGAAAGACAGGTTCCGGCAGCACGTGGGCTCTTCCCCAGCAGCACTCCTTACCAGCCAGCTGAGCCGGGGCAATTTCTATCATCTTAGAGAGTGTCACAAATTCCAAAGTATTGCATATACCTAGAAGATGCAGGGTGAGTGGCGGGAGGGAACTACAGTTTTCATTGGTTCGGTTTTATTGCGGATGTTTACCAGCTGGCTATTATTTAAATGCTTCTCTCTATTACGCTCAAAGGCAAGGGCTCTCATCTTAATAAATTAAATTATGTTTTCTTCTAAAGGATGAAAACATTCTTTAACTTCTTGCACAGGACATACAGAAAACATTTGTTTCCAAGTGACTGATAAGTTCTTAATTTTAAGGTCTTTTCAAAAATCTCTAATTTCAATGATTACAACTCCTAACTCTCAATTACCCATGGAGTGAAAAGAGCCCCTGGAGTTTGAGTTCGTAGAGTTTGAGACCTGGGTTCAAAATCTGGTCCTGCCCCTATTTCACTAACAATGCGATATCGTGATGTGCACAGCGCTTAAATGTCTATAAATCTCAGTTTCCTTGTGTGTAAAGTAACAATGGTTTCTTGCTTATATATAGGATTACTGTGAAGCTAAAAACATTACATGGCTGGAAAGAAAAAGAAAGTAAGACAGGGGAAGCAGTACGCAGAGAAGGGAAGATTTTTAAGTAAGTAAGGTGATCAGGAAAAGGCTCACTATCACGGGACACTTCAGTTAAAACCAAAAAGTGACTAGAAAGACACACAGGTACCTGGTATAAAAATGTCTGTTCCAGACAAGTGCAATTATAAGTATAAAGGCCCGGAGGAGGGAATGTGCCTGGTGTGTTCACTGAACAGTGAAGAGGCCAGGGTGGAAGAAGTGTAATATCTAATTTTTCCTTTAGTTGCACCTCTTTAACTAATTTTCTATGATTATTATACTTATTTCTCTGCTGAGCACCTCTATATCCCTGGTCCATTTGTTTTTCTATTAAATTATAGTGTTTTTCTTGACAAGAGGTTAATGTATTAGTTATAAAAGCTCTTTGGCTGATTGAAAAAAAGTCTTTGATTATAATTTGCTCTTTGGCTGATTAAAAAAATGTCTTTGATTATAATTTTCCCCTAGGCATCTTATATGCCTGCATGTCCATTGACATAAAAAAGTTGACCATTTTCATGTAATTAAATACATTCATTTGTTCCTTTAAAAATGCTTCCACTATTCTAGTCCTCCATAACAAGATGATAAAGATGTGCTGTATTTTCTTTATTTGTATAGTTTTTAATAAAATGATTATCACATTGTTCTGGTCAGTATGTAATATGAGTACAGATCTACCTTTATTTTTCTCCCAACAGTTATTAGATAACTGTCCCAGTTCCCATATATGTGACTCACACTTACGTTCAAAAACCATGTCATTATTTCCTTCTAAGGGATCTATTATAGCACATCCTAATGGTACTTCTAGACTCCCAGCACCCTATAACTAGAACCAGAGAAGCCTGTTTCTTTCCCACTCTCTGCCTCGTTTTCCACACCCAGTCACCAAGTTCCCACCGACCCCCCTGCCCCCGGAACACGCTGCTTGTGTGTCCTGCACCCTCCATCCATCCCACCACTGAGACCAAATTAGACTGCAGTTACGTGTTGCACCCGTTCTTTTAGCCACCACCCAAAAGGGTTTTCAGGCATGCTCCTCCTCTCCCAGCTACCTTACAACACTAGGATTCCCCCAAACAGTGATACTATTTTCTTCACATTCTTCTGCAGCCCCCAGTTGCTTCTACAAAAGGAAAGCCACGTTCTCCAACCTGGCACTTAAACCTTCCAGATCTGGCTCCTCTAGTTTCATTTCCTGACACAATTTTACACATTCTACCCT
>NW_026740867.1:0-6562 GCF_022355385.1 Mustela nigripes
GTGTGTATTCTGACAAGATGGGTTTCTTTAGCTATTCTTCCTGTTTACAAAACTTCTTCGATATTTTTAATCTGTCATTTTTGTCATTTTATTTCCTGTATTTTAGTCCATGTGGCTTTATGTATTTCGAATATTATTTCAGTAGGGATTTAGAAAGATAAACAGCCATATGTTTGATTTCTCACATTTAATTAAAAGCCTCACGTTAATCACCACACATTTATTTATCATCATGCCTTTTTGTCCAATCACATAGCATCTACACTTATACCTTCAGTTGTTTGTTGCTTTTATGTATTTTATATATCTCAGCAAAGTATTAAGAAGACACTATTCTATCAGATTATTTAATATATTATTGGTTTTACTCATAGCCTTAAATTCAGTCTTATATCTTTGCTCAGATATCTAGAATATTCACCCTTATATTGAATTCCTACAATATTGAGTTAGGTTGGAAAATTAAGATAGTATGATTTTTGTTTTTATGTACCTCTGAGTCTACCATGTTTTTTTCCAGATGCCCTCGGGATAACACTTTCTGTTAAAATTATTTCCTTGGGTAATAGAAAAAAATAAAACTGTGTTATGAAATCTTTCATTTCCTTCCTGGGTACAATATATAATTTTTATATCATGTTCTAAGGGTAATAGATTGCAGTGTTTAGAATTAAAATTGTTAGTAAAAGCAGAACTATTTGGTTAAAGGATTTTATGGGACAAGGCACTTAAATACATGACGTTTTAGTTTTGGTTCCTTTACTGCACTCATACTGAGTAACTGATCCCATAGTAACTGAAAAAAATTTCATTGAGCTAGCACATAGTGGGTAACCAACCAGTGGCTGTATTATGCCTGTCACCTTGACACATGATGATGATGTTGCCTTTCTTACATTGTCACAGAGTAAACTTTGGCTGTGGTTGTAGTTTGGGAATGCAGTGCTACTTCAGCATGCCCAGATCTCAATGACTCCTCCTGGACTTTTACTTGAGGCACAGGGGACAAATGTAAATGAAATGTTTCTAGGAGAATCTGTCTGGGATGTTCTAGAATTCATGTTAACTAGGTGAAACAGAAATACATTCACAATTTTCTCCCTTTCTTGAAGGAACACATTAAAGCATTAGACATATTTGAGATTAGTGTCATGGGTTGGTGGTCTAGATAAAATGTGTACTTTTTTTACATATAGTAATTTTCACTATGGCTAAAATTCTGTTTTTAAAACAAGTATTCTGTAAAAACTATTATCTGTTAGAATGTTCTGAGTGATCTATCATCCTATGGAGTATATACTGAGTTGGCATATTTTGAATATATACGAAATGTTTGAATATTTGTCTTTAGGCACGATATGCAAAGTACGTCATTTCATACCCCTTAGTGTCTTGTGAAATTCCACAGTTCTCATCTCTTCTTTAATTAGTAACAATTAGGTCATTTTTTAAAGTTCAGTCTTAAACTGAACTTAAATTTGTCTTCTTTCTCCTCCCCGATCATAGGCTTGAGTGGCCTGGAGTAAAGAGGAAAGGAACAGGTAACCATGATAAACACATCTCTTATATTTTAGCTATCTTACCGGATTTGGAGTCAAACGAACACAAGAAAAAGTATTTTTATTATAAGCAAGTTTTAATGGTCATGGGGAAATGTCAACCTGTCTGAGTTCATCTCCAGCTAGTGGATCCTGACTCTACCAGTGCTATTGTCTTTGTAAGGAATGTGTGCACAGTTCTTTGGGAGGATGTTGTTTCATCCAGTTCTCTTCCATTACTGTAGAACCCTCAGAGAGGATTGGTTGATTCTCTTTCAGTCTCACCCATGGTGCATGTCTTCAAGTCATTCTTGTGTAAATAAATGTTAACCTACTTGATGACCCTGGGTGTTTGCTAATGCTTGTCACCTCTTCTAAGGTTTGTGCCCCTTTAGAAGAAATACCAAGTCTCTTTTCCAAGGGTTTTGAGGGATGCCTTCCAAATACTAGGATTGAGATGAGGAGGAGGATTTTACTTTTTCACAAAATATTATAAGTTGTTTTTTGGTAACTCCTTTGATCCAGGCTTGCCCCCCAAGTTGTAAGGCTCAGAAATCCATAGACTAGAAATGGATATTGAGCTCAGTGTTTACATACTGCCACAAATTGCAGGAGTTCTATGTCAGGTGCTCCTAAGAATGACCTCCAGTGATCAATCTCATCCTAACTATGGCACAAGGAGAGAATTCAGGATTCTACAGCTCATGAATTAGCCAGGGAATGAAGTGATCATCTTCCTTTCTTCTCAGTACCTCAAATCTCTGAGTGGTTCAGTTAGATCTACGTCCTGTGAGACTTGACTCGAGGCTGGGGAAAAATGCTTCTTCACTTTACCTAGAGGGGCATTTTTTTCTTAACACTAATGCTTACTTCCTGTGTAGTGGAAAGCTTTTATATTTGTATTGAAAAATTCTCTCTCCCCCTCCTCTTTTTTTCCTTCCCTTAAGTTTACCAGGAAGTAGGCTGTGAAGTGGTCAGGGCTGTTGTAAGAGAGGAACATGTGGATGATGAGAGTAGATGTGATTTTATTGACCCTTGTTATGCCCTCAGGCACTGTGGCTGTCTCAGTTATGTTTCGCAGGTCTTAAATGTGCAGTAATCCACACTTGTACTTTCAGTCTTTGAGCTCTAGTTAAAAGCATCCTATAATTTTATTCCAGTTAAGTAAATGATAGTGCTTTTAGAGACAGTGTTTAAATCAGAGGTCTGTAGACATGGCCCACAGACTAAATCTGCTTCCCATGATTTTTGTGTAAAAAGTTTTATTGGAGCATAGGTTATTGTTTGTAGCTGATTTTGTGCTATAGCAACAAAGTTGATTAGTTGTGATAGTGACTGTATGGCCCTCCTAGCCTGATTGATTTTTATCTGAACCCATACAGAGAGAATTTACTGATCCCTGATCTAAATCACATCTCTGTGTGTATTTTTCTGTTTGTCACTATTAAAATTTTCATAATACAACCCAGCATAAAATTAGAGTATATTTACCAAGGAGAGGTACATTTGTGTCTTGGGTTTTTGTGTTGTGTTACTAATTTCTGCAGAAGCCGGTGCATGCTATAGAAGGGACAAGGGAAAGAAAGGGACAATATAAGATCAGTGATTGGGTACTGTCTCTATACAGGCAATCCTGGGGATAGGATAATAAGAATAAATTTACTTTAGAGAAATCACAGCCATTTGATATGGTGATGATTGAATATTCAGCTTAATTCTTGATTGAGTTTTGACACTTCTGTCCATATGGAAATTTGATAGATACTTAGAAAGTCTAAAAGTACCTGATAATCCATTTGAAGAACACATATTACACTTAAGGAGCTCTACAGTCATCTCAGATGGCACACCTAACAGCAGTATAGTAGGTGTATGTTTATTTAAAAAAGCATGAAGATGATCTTCAAAAAATACTATTCTTCTAATGACCACCAGTCATTATGCTGGTGATGGTTGACCAATCTCAAGTATGAAGCCTGTATTCAAAAGACTTAAAATGAAATATTCACTCTCCTACACCAGGGAAACAGACCAAGTACAATGGATTGGCAAGACAATATTATAATGAAGTATTAGAACAACCTTGGCCATAGGAGATATATTAAGAGTTAAAAGTATAATTAAATAGTAAAATATTCAGTACTTTGTTTTTATAGTGAGTTTAGTGGAAGGATGTGAAACACACCATAGAGAACAATGTGTTCTCTTCTTGAGTCTGAGATTGGAATTCTCTCCTGAAGCATGGATCTAAGAGTAAAGGAGTCATTACTGAAATTATGACTGGTTCTATAATTAGATCTGGAATCTGGCATGCAAGTGGTGACCACTGGCTCAAAACATTGGGCTGCCATACTCATTCCATTATCTTCAGTTCTTGGCTGTGTCTGAGATCCTACCTCTAGGTTACAACTTATTTTTCAGTCTGACTCTCTAGATTTCCCCTCCTTTAGAATTTTTATTATGTTGTGATCTCAAGACTCAGTGGCCTGATATCCCAAATATCAAATTATTCTCTATGTCCTCAATACCTAATAATTTCTCAGTGAATGAGAAGTGACCTTGCGGTTCATTTATAGCTTGTAGATAGCTGTGGTCCAGGTTTCTTGCTCCTAGCCATTGTAGAAATTGCTTTACTGGCCATCATCTTTGTCATGCAAACCATTTTCTGCAGTGTGCATGAGGTTGCTATGTGTTGAGTGATGTACCTAGAAACCTCCTCCTAAGGACCTACCAACCAGACCTGTCCTTTCCTAGTGTTTTTCCCTTTTCTGCTGTCCTGTGTTTCCATGGGAACCATCTTGCCCTGTGGCATTTGTCTAAAATGCAGCATGTTATTCCTGACATAGGATCCAGTATTTTATAAGATGGACCTAAAAATGCATTCTGTATTCCAGTGTGTAGTAAAATAAAATAGCTGGGTTTCTGCAGTCTTGTGTGCAGGTCCTGGCTGTGCGACCTGCGGCACGTTAACATCGTCTCTATGAACCTTCCTTTCCTCATCTGTAAGATAACAGATAGAAAATTCATATTATTTTTGGAGTTAGAATGGGAAAGTCAAAGGACATAATGTAGATAATAATGTAGATAAAGCATTTATTTCATTGTTTGTCCCATAATGCATACTCAGTGATGATTAACTCCCTGTCTTCTCTTTTAAGAGCAATCTACTTTTGATAGGGATAATTTTATTGTAGAGACAGTTTGTGTTTTTGGAGTTGGGAAATAAGAAACAAACATAAGGGGTTGATGTATGTAGGCAGGAGCTTTTAGAGAAGGTAGAAAGTTTTTTTAAGACTTGAAAAGTGAAAAAAAAAATCCAATGTACATTGAACTTCCGTTAGACTCTTCTCTTGAATTCAATGTTACTCTCAGGAGCAAAGCCATAGGTTAACGAAGGCCACTGTCACTGGTGGGGAGGGGGCAGTTCTGGCTAACCCGAAAAGGTTCAGAGGATTTTTTTGGGCTCTTTACTGTATTTAAGAGATGGCAGCATAGTTAAAGTAGCTAAGGAATCAGTCAAAGTTTCATCATTTCAAGAGAGCTGAAGAGCCAGACTTAGAAGCTGATAGTGTTCATCAGAGAAGAACATACTAACCCCACAACTTAGAATTCGGGGTGTTTTCTAAACAGAAACGGGATCTTCTAAAAATACTGGATAATTAAAACATGGCAAATGATCACTTGATGAGTTGTTTGCAGTGGGACGTCATATAAAAAGCTAGGATGGGACAAGATGGGATTGGGAGGAAGACAAACCATAAGTGACTCTTAATCTTACAAAACAAACTGAGGGTTGCTGGGGGGAGGGGGGTTGGGAGAAGGGGGTGAGGTTATGGACATTGGGGAAGGTATGTGTTTTGGTGAGTGCTGTGAAGTGTGTAAACCTGGAGATTCACAGACCTGTACCCCTGGGGATAAAAATATATTGTATGTTTATTAAAAAAAAAAAAAAAAAGCTAGGATGGGGTTACAGATAAAAGATATTTGTACTGGGGCGCCTGGGTGGCTCAGTGGGTTGGTTAAACCTCTGCCTTCGGCTCAGGTCATGATCCCAGGGTCCTTGGATCCAGCCCCGCATGGGGCTCTCTGATCAGCGGGGAGCCTGCTTCCTCCTCCCTCTCTCTGCCTGCCTCTCTGCCTACTTGTGATCTCTGTCTGTCAAATAAATAAATAAAATATTTTTTTTAAAAAGGTATTTGTACTGAGCCTGTAGACTTAGGAAATTCTAGGTTATTTCAAATCAATCATAAGGTCATTGATGAGTTCACAATTATCATAAAATAAATGTTTTCCATGAAGCTACATTACACCATGTTGGCATTGTGGAGAGAGAACTTATTCTTGTCTTTATACTCTGGAACTCAGAGTTTAGAACATGCGAATGAGTAAGACCAGAAGGAAGGGGGAGATGGGAGAGGGATGAGGAAGGGTAACATTATCCACTTTATACATAGAAAGGAGAATGTGGTTTTAGATGTGTACTGACGATGGGCTTCCAAATGCTTTATCTATTTTCTAAACATATTGAAACAATATGACAGGATGATTTCAGGTCTGCTTTTTTAGGGCAGGGTACTTGTCCCAAGCAGTGTAGAGAGAGAGACAGGAAGCCCCTCTCAGTGAAGAAGCAGAGATGGCACAGGGTTCTTAGTTGTTTTCAAGGTCTATTCAGTTCCCTCTTCCAAACTTGGGTAGAATCTCAGAATAAGGCAGAGAGAGAGAGAGGAGCCAGTAGCATTATTTTAGAAGAAATCTTACAAAAAGTATGATTTCAGGGTAAGAGTGGCCACCTCTAACGTGACATTCATTGTATTTGGAGATCATTGCTAGGAGACCAGTTTTATAAACACTTGAACCATATTTTATAAACACTTGAATATCAAAAGGGGCAGCTGAACATCATAGCTATTATAGGTTTTCCTTTAATATAGGAACTTAGCCCAGCTTTAACAATATTTACAAATAGGTGTCCAGACAGAATGTTCTTGGGTCATGTAGTCTGTGATGATTTTGAAAGTGAAGGG
>NW_026740868.1:0-6547 GCF_022355385.1 Mustela nigripes
ATCAATGGAACAGAATAGAAAGCCCATAAATAGACCCTCAACTCTATGGTCAACTAATCTTTGACAAAGCAGGAAAGAATGTCCAATGGAAAAAAGACAGTCTCTTCAACAAATTGTGTTGGGAAAATTGGACAGCCACATGCAGAAATGAAACTGGACCATTTCCTTACATCACACACAAAAATAGACTCAAAGTGGATGAAAGACCTCAATGTGAGGGCACCTGGGTGGCTCAGTTGGTTGAGCAGCTGCCTTCGGCTCAGGTCATGATCCTGGACTTCCAGGATTGAGTCCCGCATCGTGCTCCCAGCTCCTTGGGGAGTCTGCTTCTCCCTCTGACCTTCTCCTCTCTCATGCTCTCTCTCACTCATTCTCTCTCAAATAAATAAATAAAATCTATTAAAAAAAAGACCTCAGTGTGAGAAAGGAATCCATCAAAATCCTTGAGGAGAACACAGGCATCAACCTCTTCGACCTCAGCTGTAGCAACTTCTTCCTAGAAACATCGCCAAAGGCAAGGGAAGCAACGGCAAAAATGAACTACTAGGACTTCATCAAGATCAAAACCTTTTGCACAGCAAAGGAAACAGTCAACAAAGCCAAAAGACAACTGACAGAATGGGAGAAGATATTTGCAAATGACATATCAGATAAGGGCTAGTTTCCAAAATCTATAAAAAACTTACCAAACTCAACACCTAAAGAACAAATAATCCAATCAAGAAATGGGCAGAGGACATGAACAGACATTTCTGCAAAGAAGACAACCAGATGGCCAACAGACACATGAAAAAATGTTCCACATCCCTCGGCATCAGGGAAATACAAATCAAAACCACAATGAGGGGGGTGCCTGGGTGGCTCAGCCGGTTAAGCTGCTGCCTTAGGCTCAGGTCATGAACTCAGAGTCCTGGGATCAAGCCCTGCATCGGGCTCTCTGCTCAGCAGGGAGCCTGCTTCCTCCTCTCTCTCTCTGCCTGCCTCTCTGCCTGCTTGTGATCTCTGTCTGTCAAATAAAAAAAAATTTTTAAAAACCACAATGAGATACCACCACACACGAGTCAGAATGGCTAAAATTAACAAGTCAGGAAATGACAGATGCTGGCGAGGATGCAGAGAAAAGGGAATTCTCCTATACTGTTGGTGGGAATGCAAGCTGGTGCAGCCACTCTGGAAAACAGCATGGAGGTTCCTCAAAAAGTGGAAAATGGAGCTACCGTACCACCCAGCAATTGCACTACTGGTAATCTACCCTAAAGATTCAAATGTAGTGATCCAAAGGGGCACATGCACCTGAATGTTTATAGCAGCAATGTCCACAATAGACAAACTATGGAAAGAACCTAGATGTCCATCAACAGATGAATGGATAAAGAAGATGTGGTAAATATATACACTGGAATACTATGCAGCCATCAAAAGAAATGAAATCTTGCCATTTATGACGGTGTGGATGGAACTATAGGGTATTAGGCTGAGCGAAATAAGTCAATCAGAGAAAGACAATTTTCATATGCTCTCCCTGATCTCCCTCCTATATGAGGAAGTTGAGAAGCAACGTAGGGGGTTGGGGGGTAGGATAGGGATAAATGAAACAAGATGGGATCAGTAGGGAGAGAAACCATAAGAGACTCTTAATCTCACAAAACAAACAGTTGCCACGGGGAGGGGGATAGGAGAGGGTGGGTGGGTTATGAACATTGGGGAGGGTATGTGCTATGGTGAGTGCTGTGAAGTGTGTAAGCCTGATGATTCACAGACCTATACTCCTGGGGCTAATGATACATTACATGTTAATAAAAAAAATCCATACAACAATAGAAAATGAGCAGTTGATGGTAGCAAAAATAAAGGGGAGCACCTGGGTGGCTCAATGGGTTAAGTGTCTGTGTCTTTGGCTCAGGTCATGATTTCAGGGTCCTGGAATCAAGCCCCACATTGGACTCTCTATTCAGCAGGGAGTCTGCTTCTCCCTCTGTGCTCCCTCACTCCCTCCCCCACCCCTGCAAATTAAATGATTTTTAAGATTTTATTTATTTGTCAAAGAGCGAGCACAAGCAGGGAGAGCAGCAGACAGAGGTAGAAGCAGACTTCCTGCTGAGCAAGGAGCCCAATATGGGACTCAATCCCAGGACTGGGCATCATAACCTGAGCTGAAGGTAGGTGCTTAACAGACTGAGCCACCTAGGCCTCCCCAAATTAAACTTTTAAAAAAATTTAAAATAGAGGACAAAAAAGGTGATAACAGGGTGCCTGGGTGGCTCAGTGGGTTAAGCCGCTGCCTTCGGCTCAGGTCATGATTTCAGGGTGCTGGGATAGAGTCCTGCATCGGGCTCTCTGCTCAGCAGGGAGCCTGCTTCCTCCTCTCTCTCTGCCTGCCTCTCTGCCTACTTATGATCTGTCTGTCAAATAAATAAATAAAATCTTTAAAAAAAAAAGGTGATAATATTTATCCACCATGCCTTTAATTATGTGTCTGCTGTATACCAGGACTATGGCCTATGGTAGAAATAAAAAGACAAAGAGAAATAGTTGAGTCTTTCAAGAAGGTTCTACTATGGGAGAAAAGCTGGGTGCAGACAATTACAATATTACATCACGGAGGATTGGAACAGTGATGAGTACCAAGAAAGTACGGAAGAGGAGCCACTAATATAGCCTGGGGCAAAGGCAGAGAAGTCACAGAATATGTCCTAGGGAAGGTGACATTTTAGCTAAATTGTGAACACTGGAAGTTTCAGCCATACAGAGTTAAAAGAGAATATGTTGGCATGGCCTTTTGGCCGTGTGCCAGGATACTGAGTATAAGTGGAAGGGGCTAGAAAAGACTGTAATTGGGTCTTGGAGGGCCTTGGGTGTCAGGCAGCAGTGTTTGCTTTCTGTTCGAGAGAAAATGGGGACTGACTGAGAAGTTGGAAATTGGGGAAATAACTAGTGGGTTATGGGGAGAGGGTGTGGAATGCAGAAACTTACAATAAATTTTACTGAAAGAAAGAACTGTGTCTTACTCATCTTTGTATTGCTCCCTGGGAACTGGCACAAGTGTTTGCATTTTGAAGGGACTCAAAATATAGCTGTTAATAGCTGGAATTAAGTAATCAACTATGGCAGGTAGGAAAAGAATTCACTACAAACCCATCACAAAGGCCCACGGAGCCTCCCTATATCTGCAGCAGGAGGGGTTCCCTGCTCTATCCTGCCTGCTTCTCACTGTATGACATCCTGGAAATGTCTCTGCGCCCAGCTGATATGTTTACCTCTCCCCTAGTTAGCAAGGAGCTTTCTGGATCTGGGACTTTGGCTCCACCTGCCTCCCCTCTGCCCCCTCAGCAGGTGTCCCTGGAGTCTAGAGTGGCTGGAACAGGCTGGAAAAAGAGCAGCTGCGTTTTCTAAAAACAGAACCGTGTGGTATTCCTGGCAGTGGGACTCCAGACAACAGAAAAGGCAACTGTTCCTCGTTGGCCTTGAGGGCCAGGCTTTTCAGACACATCTATTAACTTGAGCCTGAAATTGAAAAGTCAAATGAGGGGACGCCTGCATGGCTCAGTTGGTCGAACGCCAGCCTTCGGCTCAGGTTAGTATCCCAGCGTCCTGGGATAGAACTCCTTGCTCAGTGGAGAGTCTGCTTCTCCCTCTCCCTCTGCCTGCCTTTCCCACTACTTGTGCTCTGTCTCTCTCACACAAATATTAAAATACAAAACAAACAAACAATTAAAAAAGTCAAATTAGGAAATAATGTTATATAAACAGAAGGGTCCTATTTTTACATTTTAGCATCTATATTGTTACTCCCCAAGTGATTTTTTAATTGTATAAGGATAATATTATAAACAGAAAAAAAAAACCAGTATACTTGTTTTAATTATATAAGTTACTTTTTCAGTGTTGATTTTTCTTTTTTAGAACTACTGGGAGATAGAGTCAGTAAATTAATCAATTATTTAAGTAATTACTATATTCTACTCATTGTTCCATACCATAAAGACACAAAATTAAAGGTCTTCAACAAATCTGTGAGGTGATTCTTGTGTGCCAGACACACGTAGGAAGATAATGAAACTGTTTCCTGAGAAAACTTTCTAAGTGTAGTTCTTCCCTCAAACTGAACATCAAGATGGAAAGGCAGCTCTTAGATCCATGAGAAGCAGGTAATTGACAAAGCAATGCACCTTATCCCACAGCTGTAATAGTGATACAACTCGTTCCCAACTCGCCCCCTCCACCCCACCCCGGCTGCCCCTAGGGACTTCAGCCATCAAGGTCTCAGAATACCATCTGAGAAACCAGAACAAAAATGAGGCTTTTTACTTCTGAGTTCATAAATGGTCTTCTAGGATTCTTGGCAGAATCCAGTTTCAGAAAAAGGGCTTTTAGGGCACCTGGGTAGCTCAGTGGGTTAAAGCCCCTGCCTTTGGCTCAGGTCATGATTCCAGGGTCCTGGGATTAAGCCCCGCATTGGGCTCTCTGCTCAGCGGGGAGCCTTCTTCCCCCTCTCTCTGCCTGCCTCTCTAATTGTAATCTCTGTCTGCCAAATAAATAAATTATCTTAAAAAAAAAAAAAAGAAAAAGGGCTTTTGAGAAAATATAACTTGAACTTTTAAACTTGAGACTCCAGAGCCCTAACAGATGTACGGCATGGTATTTACGCATCCACATGAGACTACTAGATATAATTCCCCACCAGTAGAAGTGCTGTGACTCCAGCTAGCTTTGGGAAGCCAGATAGAGAGGTCTGCGCCCTACCTCCCACAGAAAATATGAGGAAGCAGCAAGTCGAGGAAAATTCTCTCCTGCTCAGCATGGTGTGGGAGGATGAGAACCGGCCACATGGATTGCTTCGATGGACAGGAATGAGGCTGCCTCATCAAGTTGGCTCATACACCCAGAGCCTCCAGGCCTGGAGGAGACCTAGGTTAGTGGTGGGATGATTGCAGACATATTTATAAACTGTTCTCCAGGTACTGGATGAATAAGTTTCCATGGATCCCTATACAATGACACATTGACCACCAAGCATTGTCCCCTTCTCTCATATGCACAAGTGTGTGAGCAAGCTTGCATTGAGGGGAGAACCCAGTGAGGAAGGAGCCCTGCAGTGACTGAAGAACTCCTGATCAATTTTTAATCTTAATATTTATAAGAAAATTGAGAACAGGAGACAAGTGCAATAACATTTCAGAAGCCAGAAAGCAGGAGACCAAGAGTTAATGTCTTTGGAGATGAGAAAACTGACTCTTAATAAGAACTGCGGAAAAATACAAGAGCCAATTCTGGGCAGAAGGGATGTGAGCTACTGTCTATATTCTCAAGGGGACAGAGTGGATGAAACAATCTTTAATTAAAAGTAGGATGCAATAAAAAATTCTCAAGTCCTTAGAAATTAAAAATGCTAGTGAATTTTAAAGCTCAGTAGATAGATTGCAAAGTAAAGTTGAGGCAAACTCCCAGTTTGAAAGTAAAACAAAAATACAGGATGAAAAATGGTAAAGATAAAATAAGAAAACCAGTCCAGGAGATTCATTATCTGAGCAACAGAAGTCTCAGAAAGAAGACAGAGAATATAGGGGAGAAATTTAAACAAAGAGTATTTCCCAGAACTGGAGGACAGGTTTCCAGAATACTGGGTAAATGCCCACTTTTCCTATAGGTCCCCTCTTGTTACTGTAAACCAATTGCTTGGGAAAAAGAGAAAACTTTATACATTTTTCAGAGAGAAAAAAAGAATACAAGAACCAGAACGTTTAGACTTCTCCAAAGCAACACAAGAAGAAAGAACATTATGTAGCAATGTCTAAAAATTTTTGGTTGAAATTTATAATCAACCTAGGATTTAATAACCTAATCATCAATTGAGTATAAGGATAAAATAGATATTTTTTTAATTCACAAGTCTCAAATAGCTCATCTCCCAGGAAGTCAGTGGAAGATGTGCTCTACTGAAAGGAGTTAGAGGCTCGAAAGGCAACTTGGCTGCTTGAAATAGATCAGAAGCCTTCTGGAGACTTCATAAGTCTGAGCACTCTGAAGTAAGATTTATGTAATTGACTATGGACTTGGCGGTGAATTAGGAAGAGCAAAGCAAGTGAAAAATTTCAACCAGTGCAACAGAACTTTCTGAAATGATGCAATGATCCCCTTCTGTCCAAAATGTTAAGCAATAACTACATGTGGTTAGCAAGCCCTTGAAATGCAGCTAATGAAACTTATTTGAATTTTATTTAAATTCATTTAAAACCCCACATGGCACTCTATGGGACAGCATGGGATTAGAAGATACTGACGGCGATAACATAAAACTTTAAAATACTCAAGACAGGCAATGTAATTATAATTTAATGTATACCAGGTGATCTGTCATTCAGAGCCACATCTGATTAATTCATCTCTGTACTCCTTTCAAGGAGTGTTGGAGAGGGGTTCTCAAAAGCTAGTGAACCAAGGACATAAACTCTGAGCTATTTGTTGATGGTCCATGGGACCCTAATCTGAGACACTTTAGCTATTTTGAAACCAAGATTATATGACACTTCCTGTTCATTTTTTTTTT